>NC_134828.1:2131386-2359406 GCF_004210375.1 Tachypleus tridentatus
TCACATATACCATTACTGAACTGGTCAACATCACACATACCATTACTGAACTGGTCAACATCACACATACCATTACTGAACTGGTCAACATCACACATACTATTACTGAACTTCTCAACATCACACATACCATTACTGAACTGGTCAACATCACACATACCACTACTGAACTGGTCAACATCACACATACCATTACTGAACTGGTCAACATCACACATACCACTACTGAACTGGTCAACATCACACATACCACTACTGAACTGGTCAACATCACATACATAACTATTACTGAACTGGTCAACATCACATATACCATTACTGAACTGGTCAACATCACACATACACATACTATTACTGAACTGGTCAACATCACACATACCATTACTGAACTGGTCGACATCTCACATACCATTACTGAACTGGTCAACATCACATATACCATAACTGAACTGGTCAACATCACACATACCACTACTGAACTGGTCAACATCACACATACCATTACTAAACTGGTCAACATCACACATACCATTACTGAACTGGTCAACATCACACATACCATTACTGAACTGGTCAACATCACACAACTGGTACACACATACTTACTACTGAACTGGTCAACATCACACATACCACTACTGAACTGGTCAACATCACACATACCACTACTGAACTGGTCAACATCACACATACCACATTACTGAACTGGTCAACATCACACATACCACTACTGAACTGGTCAACATCACACATACCACTACTGAACTGGTCGAACATCACACATACCACTTGGTCAACATCACACATACCATTACTGAACTGGTCAACATCACACATGAACTGGTCAACATCACACATACCACTACTGAACTGGTCAACATCACACATACCATTACTGAACTGGTCAACATCACACATACCACTCTGAACTGGTCAACATCACACATACCACTACTGGAACTGGTCAACATCACACATACCATTACTGAACTGGTCAACATCACACATACCACTACTGAACTGGTCATCACACATACCACACTGAACTGAACCATTACTGAACTGGTCAACATCACACATACCACTACTGAACTGGTCAACATCACACATACCATTACTGAACTGGTCAACATCACACATACCACTACTCAACTGGTCAACATCACACATACCACTACTGAACTGGTCAACATCACACATACCATAACTGAACTGGTCAACATCACACATACCACTACTGAACTGGTCAACATCACACATACCATTACTAAACTGGTCAACATCACACATACCACTACTGAGCTGGTCAACATCACACATACCATTACTACCACACATACTATTGACTGGTCAACATCACACATACCACCATTACTGAACTGGTCAACATCACACATACCATTACTGAACTGGTCAACATCACACATACCATTACTGAACTGGTCAACATCACACATACCATTACTGAACTGGTCAACATCACACATACCATTACTGAACTGGTCAACATCACACATACCATTACTGAACTGGTCAACATCACACATACCACTACTGAACTGGTCAACATCACACATACCACTACTGAACTGGTCAACATCACACATACCACTACTGAACTGGTCAACATCACACATACCACTACTGAACTGGTCAACATCACACATACCACTACTGAACTGGTCAACATCACACATACCTGGTCACATACTGAACTGGTCAACATCACACATACCATTACTGAACTGGTCAACATCACACATACCATTACTGAACTGGTCAACATCACACATACCATTACTGAACTGGTCAACATCACACATACCACTACTGAACTGGTCAACATCACACATACCACTACTGAACTGGTCAACATCACACATACCACTACTGAACTGGTCAACATCACACATACCATTACTGAACTGGTCAACATCACACATACCACACATACCACTTACTGAACTGGTCAACATCACACATACCACTACTGAACTGGTCATCACACATACCATGAACTGGTCAACATCACACATACCATTACTGAACTGGTCAACATCACACATACCACTACTGAACTGGTCGACATCACACATACCACTACTGAACTGGTCAACATCACACATACCATTACTGAACTGGTCAACATCACACATACCATTACTGAACTGGTCAACATCACACATACCATTACTGAACTGGTCAACATCACACATACCATTACTGAACTGGTCGACATCACACATACCATTACTGAACTGGTCAACATCACACATACCATTACTGAACTGGTCAACATCACACATACCACTACTGAACTGGTCAACATCACACATACCATTACTGAACTGGTCAACATCACACATACCATTACTGAACTGGTCAACATCACACATACCACTACTGAACTGGTCAACATCACACATACCATTACTGAACTGGTCAACATCACACATACCACTACTGAACTGGTCAACATCACACATACCATTACTGAACTGGTCAACATCACACATACCACTACTGAACTGGTCAACATCACACATACCACTACTGAACTGGTCAACATCACACATACCATTACTGAACTGGTCAACATCACACATACCATTACTGAACTGGTCAACATCACACATACCACATACTGAACTGGTCAACATCACACATACCATTACTGAACTGGTCAACATCACACATACCATTACTGAACTGGTCAACATCACACATACCACTTACTGAACTGGTCAACATCACACATACCATTACTGAACTGGTCAACATCACACATACCACTACTGAACTGGTCAACATCACACATACCACTACTGAACTGGTCAACATCACACATACCACTTACTGAACTGGTCAACATCACACATACCACTACTGAACTGGTCAACATCACACATACCATTACTGAACTGGTCAACATCACACATACCACTACTGAACTGGTCAACATCACACATACCACTACTGAACTGGTCAACATCACACATACCATTACTGAACTGGTCAACATCACACATACCACTACTGAACTGGTCAACATCACACATACCATTACTGAACTGGTCAACATCACACATACCATTACTGAACTGGTCAACATCACACATACCATTACTGAACTGGTCAACATCACACATACCATTACTGAACTGGTCAACATCACACATACCATTACTGAACTGGTCAACATCACACATACCACTACTGAACTGGTCAACATCACACATACCATTACTGAACTGGTCAACATCACACATACCATTACTGAACTGGTCAACATCACACATACCACTACTGAACTGGTCAACATCACATACCATACTGAACTGGTCAACATCACACATACCACTACTGAACTGGTCAACATCACACATACCACTACTGAACTGGTCAACATCACACATACCACTACTGAACTGGTCAACATCACACATACCATTACTGAACTGGTCAACATCACACATACCATTACTGAACTGGTCAACATCACACATACCACACAACACTGAACTGGTCAACATCACACATACCATTACTGAACTGGTCAACATCACACATACCACTACTGAACTGGTCAACATCACACATACCATTACTGAACTGGTCAACATCACACATACCATTACTGAACTGGTCAACATCACACATACCATTACTGAACTGGTCAACATCACACATACCATTACTGAACTGGTCAACATCACACATACCACTACTGAACTGGTCAACATCACACATACCACTACTGAACTGGTCAACATCACACATACCACTACTGAACTGGTCAACATCACACATACCATTACTGAACTGGTCAACATCACACATACCACTACTGAACTGGTCAACATCACACATACCATTACTGAACTGGTCGACATCACACATACCATTACTGAACTGGTCAACATCACACATACCATTACTGAACTAGTCGACATCACACATACCATTACTGAACTGGTCAACATCACACATACCACTACTGAACTGGTCAACATCACACATACCATTACTGAACTGGTCAACATCACACATACCACTACTGAACTGGTCAACATCACACATACCATTACTGAACTGGTCAACATCACACATACCATTACTGAACTGGTCAACATCACACATACCACTACTGAACTGGTCAACATCACACATACCACTACTGAACTGGTCAACATCACACATACCACTACTGAACTGGTCAACATCACACATACCACTACTGAACTGGTCAACATCACACATACCACTACTGAACTGGTCAACATCACACATACCATTACTGAACTGGTCAACATCACACATACCATTACTGAACTGGTCAACATCACACATACCATTACTGAACTGGTCAACATCACACATACCATTACTGAACTGGTCAACATCACACATACCATACTGAACTGGTCAACATCACACATACCACAACTGAACTGGTCAACATCACACATACCATTACTGAACTGGTCAACATCACACATACCACTACTGAACTGGTCAACATCACACATACCATTACTGAACTGGTCAACATCACACATACCATTACTGAACTGGTCAACATCACACATACCATTACTGAACTGGTCAACATCACACATACCATTACTGAACTGGTCAACATCACACATACCACTACTGAACTGGTCAACATCACACATACCATTACTGAACTGGTCAACATCACACATACCATTACTGAACTGGTCAACATCACACTACCATTACTGAACTGGTCAACATCACACATACCATTACTGAACTGGTCAACATCACACATACCATTACTGAACTGGTCGACATCACACATACCATTACTGAACTGGTCAACATCACACATACCACTACTGAACTGGTCAACATCACACATACCACTACTGAACTGGTCAACATCACACATACCATTACTGAACTGGTCAACATCACACATACCATTACTGAACTGGTCAACATCACACATACCACATCACACATACTGAACTGGTCAACATCACACATACCATTACTGAACTGGTCAACATCACACATACCACACTGAACTGGTCAACATCACACATACCACTACTGAACTGGTCAACATCACACATACCATTACTGAACTGGTCAACATCACACATACCATTACTGAACTGGTCAACATCACACATACCACTACTGAACTGGTCAACATCACACATACCATTACTGAACTGGTCAACATCACACATACCATTACTGAACTGGTCAACATCACACATACCACTACTGAACTGGTCAACATCACACATACCATTACTGAACTGGTCAACATCACACATACCATTACTGAACTGGTCAACATCACACATACCATTACTGAACTGGTCAACATCACACATACCATTACTGAACTGGTCAACATCACACATACCATTACTGAACTGGTCAACATCACACATACCATTACTGAACTGGTCAACATCACACATACCACTACTGAACTGGTCAACATCACACATACCATTACTGAACTGGTCAACATCACACATACCATTACTGAACTGGTCAACATCACACATACCATTACTGAACTGGTCAACATCACACATACCATACCACTACTGAACTGGTCAACATCACACATACCACTACTGAACTGGTCAACATCACACATACCACTACTGAACTGGTCAACATCACACATACCATTACTGAACTGGTCAACATCACACATACCACTACTGAACTGGTCAACATCACACATACCACTACTGAACTGGTCAACATCACACATACCATTACTGAACTGGTCAACATCACACATACCATTACTGAACTGGTCAACATCACACATACCATTACTGAACTGGTCAACATCACACATACCATTACTGAACTGGTCAACATCACACATACCATTACTGAACTGGTCAACATCACACATACCATTACTGAACTGGTCAACATCACACATACCACTACTGAACTGGTCAACATCACACATACCACTACTGAACTGGTCAACATCACACATACCACTACTGAACTGGTCAACATCACACATACCACAACTGAACTGGTCAACATCACACATACCACTACTGAACTGGTCAACATCACACATACCACTACTGAACTGGTCAACATCACACATACCACTACTGAACTGGTCAACATCACACATACCACACTGAACTGGTCAACATCACACATACCACAACTGAACTGGTCAACATCACACATACCACTACTGAACTGGTCAACATCACACATACCATTACAACTGGTCAACATACACATACCATTACTGAACTGGTCAACATCACACATACCATTACTGAACTGGTCAACATCACACATACCATTACTGAACTGGTCAACATCACACATACCACTACTGAACTGGTCAACATCACACATACCACTACTGAACTGGTCAACATCACACATACCATTACTGAACTGGTCAACATCACACATACCACTACTGAACTGGTCAACATCACACATACCATTACTGAACTGGTCAACATCACACATACCATTACTGAACTGGTCAACATCACACATACCACTACTGAACTGGTCAACATCACACATACCACTACTGAACTGGTCAACATCACACATACCATTACTGAACTGGTCAACATCACACATACCATTACTGAACTGGTCAACATCACACATACCACTACTGAACTGGTCAACATCACACATACCACTACTGAACTGGTCAACATCACACATACCACTACTGAACTGGTCAACATCACACATACCACAACTGAACTGGTCAACATCACACATACCACTACTGAACTGGTCAACATCACACATACCATTACTGAACTGGTCAACATCACACATACCATTACTGAACTGGTCAACATCACACATACCATTACTGAACTGGTCAACATCACACATACCATTACTGAACTGGTCAACATCACACATACCATTACTGAACTGGTCAACATCACACATACCACTACTGAACTGGTCAACATCACACATACCATTACTGAACTGGTCAACATCACACATACCATTACTGAACTGGTCAACATCACACATACCATTACTGAACTGGTCAACATCACACATACCACTACTGAACTGGTCAACATCACACATACCACTACTGAACTGGTCAACATCACACATACCATTACTGAACTGGTCAACATCACACATACCATTACTGAACTGGTCAACATCACACATACCATTACTGAACTGGTCAACATCACACATACCATTACTGAACTGGTCAACATCACACATACCATTACTGAACTGGTCAACATCACACATACCATTACTGAACTGGTCAACATCACACATACCACTACTGAACTGGTCAACATCACACATACCACTACTGAACTGGTCAACATCACACATACCATTACTGAACTGGTCAACATCACACATACCACTACTGAACTGGTCAACATCACACATACCATTACTGAACTGGTCAACATCACACATACCACTACTGAACTGGTCAACATCACACATACCATTACTGAACTGGTCAACATCACACATACCATTACTGAACTGGTCAACATCACACATACCACTACTGAACTGGTCAACATCACACATACCATTACTGAACTGGTCAACATCACACATACCATTACTGAACTGGTCAACATCACACATACCACTACTGAACTGGTCAACATCACACATACCACTACTGAACTGGTCAACATCACACATACCACTACTGAACTGGTCAACATCACACATACCACTACTGAACTGGTCAACATCACACATACCACTACTGAACTGGTCAACATCACACATACCACAACTGGTCAACATCACACATACCACTACTGAACTGGTCAACATCACACATACCATTACTGAACTGGTCAACATCACACATACCACTACTGAACTGGTCAACATCACACATACCATTACTGAACTGGTCAACATCACACATACCATTACTGAACTGGTCAAATCACACATACCATATCTGAACTGGTCAACATCGACATACCACTACTGAACTGGTCAACATCACACATACCATTACTAAACTGGTCAACATCACACATACCACTACTGAGCTGGCCAACATCACACATACCACACTGAACTGGTCAACATCACACATACCACTTACTGAACTGGTCAACATCACACATACCATTACTGAACTGGTCAACATCACACATACCATTACTGAACTGGTCAACATCACACATACCACTACTGAACTGGTCAACATCACACATACCATTACTGAACTGGTCAACATCACACATACCATTACTGAACTGGTCAACATCACACATACCACTACTGAACTGGTCAACATCACACATACCATTACTGAACTGGTCAACATCACACATACCATTACTGAACTGGTCAACATCACACATACCATTACTGAACTGGTCAACATCACACATACCATTACTGAACTGGTCAACATCACACATACCATTACTGAACTGGTCAACATCACACATACCATTACTGAACTGGTCAACATCACACATACCACTACTGAACTGGTCAACATCACACATACCACTACTGAACTGGTCAACATCACACATACCATTACTGAACTGGTCAACATCACACATACCATTACTGAACTGGTCAACATCACACATACCATTACTGAACTGGTCAACATCACACATACCACTACTGAACTGGTCAACATCACACATACCATTACTGAACTGGTCAACATCACACATACCATTACTGAACTGGTCAACATCACACATACCATTACTGAACTGGTCAACATCACACATACCATTACTGAACTGGTCAACATCACACATACCATTACTGAACTGGTCAACATCACACATACCATTACTGAACTGGTCAACATCACACATACCACTACTGAACTGGTCAACATCACACATACCATTACTGAACTGGTCAACATCACACATACCATACTGAACTGGTCAACATCACACATACCATTACTGAACTGGTCAACATCACACATACCATTACTGAACTGGTCAACATCACACATACCACTACTGAACTGGTCAACATCACACATACCATTACTGAACTGGTCAACATCACACATACCATTACTGAACTGGTCAACATCACACATACCATTACTGAACTGGTCGACATCACACATACCATTACTGAACTGGTCAACATCACACATACCATTACTGAACTGGTCAACATCACACATACCATTACTGAACTGGTCAACATCACACATACCATTACTGAACTGGTCAACATCACACATACCATTACTGAACTGGTCAACATCACACATACCATTACTGAACTGGTCAACATCACACATACCATTACTGAACTGGTCAACATCACACATACCATTACTGAACTGGTCAACATCACACATACCATTACTGAACTGGTCAACATCACCATTACTGAACTGGTCAACATCACTGAACTGGTCAACATCACACATACCATTACTGAACTGGTCAACATCACACATACCATTACTGAACTGGTCAACATCACACATACCACTACTGAACTGGTCACACCACTACTGAACTGGTCAACATCACACATACCACTACTGAACTGGTCAACATCACACATACCACTACTGAACTGGTCAACATCACACATACCACTACTGAACTGGTCAACATCACACATACCATTACTGAACTGGTCAACATCACACATACCACACTGAACTGGTCAACATCACACATACCACTACTGAACTGGTCAACATCACACATACCACAACTACTGAACTGGTCAACATCACACATACCACACTGAACTGGTCAACATCACACATACCATTACTGAACTGGTCAACATCACACATACCACTACTGAACTGGTCAACATCACACATACCACTACTGAACTGGTCAACATCACACATACCACTACTGAACTGGTCGAACATCACACATACCACAACTGAACTGGTCAACATCACACATACCACACACTGAACTGGTCAACATCACACATACCACACTGAACTGGTCAACATCACACATACCATTACTGAACTGGTCAACATCACACATACCACTACTGAACTGGTCAACATCACACATACCATTACTGAACTGGTCAACATCACACATACCACTACTGAACTGGTCAACATCACACATACCACTACTGAACTGGTCAACATCACACATACCATTACTGAACTGGTCAACATCACACATACCATTACTGAACTGGTCAACATCACACATACCACTACTGAACTGGTCAACATCACACATACCACAACTGAACTGGTCAACATCACACATACCACTACTGAACTGGTCAACATCACACATACCACTACTGAACTGGTCAACATCACACATACCACTACTGAACTGGTCGACATCACACATACCACAACTGAACTGGTCAACATCACACATACCACTACTGAACTGGTCAACAATCACACATACCACTACTGAACTGGTCAACATACTGAACTGGTCAACATCACACATACCATTACTGAACTGGTCAACATCACACATACCACAACTGAACTGGTCAACATCACACATACCACTACTGAACTGGTCAACATCACACATACCATTACTGAACTGGTCAACATCACACATACCATTACTGAACTGGTCAACATCACACATACCATTACTGAACTGGTCAACATCACACATACCACTACTGAACTGGTCAACATCACACATACCATTACTGAACTGGTCAACATCACAGATACCACATTACTGAACTGGTCAACATCACACATACCATTACTGAACTGGTCAACATCACACATACCACTACTGAACTGGTCAACATCACACATACCACTACTGAACTGGTCAACATCACACATACCACAACTGAACTGGTCAACATCACACATACCATTACTGAACTGGTCAACATCACACATACCATTACTGAACTGGTCAACATCACACATACCATTACTGAACTGGTCAACATCACACATACCATTACTGAACTGGTCAACATCACACATACCATTACTGAACTGGTCAACATCACACATACCACTACTGAACTGGTCAACATCACACATACCACTACTGAACTGGTCAACATCACACATACCATTACTGAACTGGTCAACATCACACATACCACATACTGAACTGGTCAACATCACACATACCACTACTGAACTGGTCAACATCACACATACCACTACTGAACTGGTCAACATCACACATACCACTACTGAACTGGTCAACATCACACATACCACTACTGAACTGGTCAACATCACACATACCACTACTGAACTGGTCAACATCACACATACCACTACTGAACTGGTCAACATCACACATACCATTACTGAACTGGTCAACATCACACATACCATTACTGAACTGGTCAACATCACACATACCATTACTGAACTGGTCAACATCACAACATCACACATACCATTACTGAACTGGTCAACATCACACATACCATTACTGAACTGGTCAACATCACACATACCACTACTGAACTGGTCAACATCACACATACCATTACTGAACTGGTCAACATCACACATACCATTACTGAACTGGTCAACATCACACATACCATTACTGAACTGGTCAACATCACACATACCATTACTGAACTGGTCAACATCACACATACCACTACTGAACTGGTCAACATCACACATACCATTACTGAACTGGTCAACATCACACATACCACTACTGAACTGGTCAACATCACACATACCACTACTGAACTGGTCAACATCACACATACCATTACTGAACTGGTCAACATCACACATACCATTACTGAACTGGTCAACATCACACATACCATTACTGAACTGGTCAACATCACACATACCATTACTGAACTGGTCAACATCACACATACCATTACTGAACTGGTCAACATCACACATACCATTACTGAACTGGTCAACATCACACATACCATACTGAACTGGTCAACATCACACATACCATTACTGAACTGGTCAACATCACACATACCATTACTGAACTGGTCAACATCACACATACCATACACTACTGAACTGGTCAACATCACACATACCACTACTGAACTGGTCAACATCACACATACCATTACTGAACTGGTCAACATCACACATACCACTACTGAACTGGTCAACATCACACATACCATTACTGAACTGGTCAACATCACACATACCACTACTGAACTGGTCAACATCACACATACCACTACTGAACTGGTCAACATCACACATACCATTACTGAACTGGTCAACATCACACATACCACTACTGAACTGGTCAACATCACACATACCATTACTGAACTGGTCAACATCACACATACCACTACTGAACTGGTCAACATCACACATACCATTACTGAACTGGTCAACATCACACATACCATTACTGAACTGGTCAACATCACACATACCATTACTGAACTGGTCAACATCACACATACCACTACTGAACTGGTCAACATCACACATACCATTACTGAACTGGTCAACATCACACATACCATTACTGAACTGGTCAACATCACACATACCACTACTGAACTGGTCAACATCACACATACCACTACTGAACTGGTCAACATCACACATACCATTACTGAACTGGTCAACATCACACATACCATTACTGAACTGGTCAACATCACACATACCACTACTGAACTGGTCAACATCACACATACCACTACTGAACTGGTCAACATCACACATACCACTACTGAACTGGTCAACATCACACATACCACTACTGAACTGTCACACATCAACATCACACACACATACCATTACTGAACTGGTCAACATCACACATACCATTACTGAACTGGTCAACATCACACATACCATTACTGAACTGGTCAACATCACACATACCACTACTGAACTGGTCAACATCACACATACCATTACTGAACTGGTCAACATCACACATACCATTACTGAACTGGTCAACATCACACATACCATTACAACTTCACACATACTGAACTGGTCAACATCACACATACCACTACTGAACTGGTCAACATCACACATACCATTACTGAACTGGTCAACATCACACATACCACTACTGAACTGGTCAACATCACACATACCACTACTGAACTGGTCAACATCACACATACCACTACTGAACTGGTCAACATCACACATACCATTACTGAACTGGTCAACATCACACATACCATTACTGAACTGGTCAACATCACACATACCATTACTGAACTGGTCAACATCACACATACCACTACTGAACTGGTCAACATCACACATACCATTACTGAACTGGTCAACATCACACATACCACTTACTGAACTGGTCAACATCACACATACCACTACTGAACTGGTCAACATCACACATACCATTACTGAACTGGTCAACATCACACATACCACTACTGAACTGGTCACTGGTCAACATCACACATACCATTACTGAACTGGTCAACATCACACATACCATTACTGAACTGGTCAACATCACACATACCATTACTGAACTGGTCAACATCACACATACCATTACTGAACTGGTCAACATCACACATACCACTACTGAACTGGTCACATCACACATACCACTACTGAACTGGTCAACATCACACATACCATTACTGAACTGGTCAACATCACACATACTTACTGAACTGGTCAACATCACACATACCACTACTGAACTGGTCAACATCACACATACCATTACTGAACTGGTCAACATCACACATACCATTACTGAACTGGTCAACATCACACATACCATTACTGAACTGGTCAACATCACACATACCATTACTGAACTGGTCAACATCACACATACCATTACTGAACTGGTCAACATCACACATACCATTACTGAACTGGTCAACATCACACATACCATCACACATACCACTACTGAACTGGTCAACATCACACATACCATTACTGAACTGGTCAACATCACACATACCATTACTGAACTGGTCAACATCACACATACCATTACTGAACTGGTCAACATCACACATACCATTACTGAACTGGTCAACATCACACATACCATTACTGAACTGGTCAACATCACACATACCATTACTGAACTGGTCAACATCACACATACCATTACTGAACTGGTCAACATCACACATACCATTACTGAACTGGTCAACATCACACATACATTACTGAACTACCACACATACCATGAACTGGTCAACATCACACATACCACTACTGAACTGGTCAACATCACACATACCATTACTGAACTGGTCAACATCACACATACCATTACTGAACTGGTCAACATCACACATACCACTACTGAACTGGTCAACATCACACATACCACTACTGAACTGGTCAACATCACACATACCACTACTGAACTGGTCAACATCACACATACCACAACTGAACTGGTCAACATCACACATACCACAACTGAACTGGTCAACATCACACATACCACAACTGAACTGGTCAACATCACACATACCATTACTGAACTGGTCAACATCACACATACCATTACTGAACTGGTCAACATCACACATACCATTACTGAACTGGTCAACATCACACATACCACTACTGAACTGGTCAACATCACACATACCACAACTGAACTGGTCGACATCACACATACCACAACTGAACTGGTCAACATCACACATACCACAACTGAACTGGTCAACATCACACATACCACTACTGAACTGGTCAACATCACACATACCATTACTGAACTGGTCAACATCACACATACCACTTACTGAACTGGTCAACATCACACATACCACTACTGAACTGGTCAACATCACACATACCACTACTGAACTGGTCAACATCACACATACCACTACTGAACTGGTCAACATCACACATACCATTACTGAACTGGTCAACATCACACATACCATTACTGAACTGGTCAACATCACACATACCACTGAACTGGTCAACATCACACATACCACAACTGAACTGGTCAACATCACACATACCATTACTGAACTGGTCAACATCACACATACCACTACTGAACTGGTCAACATCACACATACCACTACTGAACTGGTCAACATCACACATACCACAACTGAACTGGTCAACATCACACATACCACAACTGAACTGGTCAACATCACACATACCACTACTGAACTGGTCAACATCACACATACCACAACTGAACTGGTCAACATCACACATACCACAACTGACTGGTCACATACTGAACTGGTCAACATCACACATACCACTACTGAACTGGTCAACATCACACATACCATTACTGAACTGGTCAACATCACACATACCATTACTGAACTGGTCAACATCACACATACCACTACTGAACTGGTCAACATCACACATACCACTACTGAACTGGTCAACATCACACATACCATTACTGAACTGGTCAACATCACACATACCATTACTGAACTGGTCAACATCACACATACCATTACTGAACTGGTCAACATCACACATACCATTACTGAACTGGTCAACATCACACATACCATTACTGAACTGGTCAACATCACACATACCATTACTGAACTGGTCAACATCACACATACCATTACTGAACTGGTCAACATCACACATACCATTACTGAACTGGTCAACATCACACATACCATTACTGAACTGGTCAACATCACACATACCACTACTGAACTGGTCAACATCACACATACCACTTACTGAACTGGTCAACATCACACATACCACTACTGAACTGGTCAACATCACACATACCACTACTGAACTGGTCAACATCACACATACCATTACTGAACTGGTCAACATCACACATACCATTACTGAACTGGTCAACATCACACATACCATTACTGAACTGGTCAACATCACACATACCACTACTGAACTGGTCAACATCACACATACCATTACTGAACTGGTCAACATCACACATACCACTACTGAACTGGTCAACATCACACATACCACTACTGAACTGGTCAACATCACACATACCACTACTGACTGAACTGGTCAACATCACACATACCATTACTGAACTGGTCAACATCACACATACCATTACTGAACTGGTCAACATCACACATACCACTACTGAACTGGTCAACATCACACATACCACTACTGAACTGGTCAACATCACACATACCACTACTGAACTGGTCAACATCACACATACCATTACTGAACTGGTCAACATCACACATACCATTACTGAACTGGTCAACATCACACATACCATTACTGAACTGGTCAACATCACACATACCACTACTGAACTGGTCAACATCACACATACCACTACTGAACTGGTCAACATCACACATACCATTACTGAACTGGTCAACATCACACATACCATTACTGAACTGGTCAACATCACACATACCACTACTGAACTGGTCAACATCACACATACCATTACTGAACTGGTCAACATCACACATACCATTACTGAACTGGTCAACATCACACATACCATTACTGAACTGGTCAACATCACACATACCATTACTGAACTGGTCAACATCACACATACCATTACTGAACTGGTCAACATCACACATACCACTACTGAACTGGTCAACATCACACATACCACTACTGAACTGGTCAACATCACACATACCACTACTGAACTGGTCAACATCACACATACCATTACTGAACTGGTCAACATCACACATACCATTACTGAACTGGTCAACATCACACATACCATTACTGAACTGGTCAACATCACACATACCACTACTGAACTGGTCAACATCACTGGGTCAACATCACACATACCATTACTGAACTGGTCAACATCACACATACCACTACTGAACTGGTCAACATCATCACACCACTACTGAACTGGTCAACATCACACATACCATTACTGAACTGGTCAACATCACACATACCATTACTGAACTGGTCAACATCACACATACCATTACTGAACTGGTCAACATCACACATACCACACTGAACTGGTCAACATCACACATACCACTACTGAACTGGTCAACATCACACATACCATTACTGAACTGGTCAACATCACACATACCATTACTGAACTGGTCAACATCACACATACCACTACTGAACTGGTCAACATCACACATACCACTACTGAACTGGTCAACATCACACATACCACTACTGAACTGGTCAACATCACACATACCACTTACTGAACTGGTCAACATCACACATACCACTACTGAACTGGTCAACTGGTCATCACACATACCATTACTGAACTGGTCAACATCACACATACCATTACTGAACTGGTCAACATCACACATACCATTACTGAACTGGTCAACATCACACATACCATTACTGAACTGGTCAACATCACACATACCACTACTGAACTGGTCAACATCACACATACCATTACTGAACTGGTCAACATCACACATACCATTACTGAACTGGTCAACATCACACATACCACTACTGAACTGGTCAACATCACACATACCATTACTGAACTGGTCAACATCACACATACCATTACTGAACTGGTCAACATCACACATACCATTACTGAACTGGTCAACATCACACATACCATTACTGAACTGGTCAACATCACACATACCACTACTGAACTGGTCAACATCACACATACCACACTGAACTGGTCAACATCACACATACCATTACTGAACTGGTCAACATCACACATACCATTACTGAACTGGTCGACATCACACATACCACTACTGAACTGAACTACCATTACTGGGTCAACATCACACATACCATTACTGAACTGGTCAACATCACACATACCACTACTGAACTGGTCAACACATACCACTTACTGAACTGGTCAACATCACACATACCATTACTGAACTGGTCAACATCACACATACCACTACTGAACTGGTCAACATCACACATACCATTACTGAACTGGTCAACATCACACATACCATTACTGAACTGGTCAACATCACACATACCATTACTGAACTGGTCAACATCACACATACCATTACTGAACTGGTCAACATCACACATACCATTACTGAACTGGTCGACATCACACATACCACTACTGAACTGGTCAACATCACACATACCATTACTGAACTGGTCAACATCACACATACCATTACTGAACTGGTCAACATCACACATACCATTACTGAACTGGTCAACATCACACATACCACTACTGAACTGGTCAACATCACACATACCACTACTGAACTGGTCGACATCACACATACCACAACTGAACTGGTCAACATCACACATACCACAACTGAACTGGTCAACATCACACATACCACAACTGAACTGGTCAACATCACACATACCACAACTGAACTGGTCAACATCACACATACCACAACTGAACTGGTCAACATCACACATACCATTACTGAACTGGTCAACATCACACATACCATTACTGAACTGGTCAACATCACACATACCACTACTGAACTGGTCAACATCACACATACCACAACTGAACTGGTCAACATCACACATACCACACTGAACTGGTCAACATCATCACACATACCACAACTGAACTGGTCGACATCACACATAACACAACTGAACTGGTCAACATCACACATACCATTACTGAACTGGTCGACATCACACATACCATTACTGAACTGGTCGACATCACACATACCATTACTGAACTGGTCAACATCACACATACCACTACTGAACTGGTCAACATCACACATACCACTACTGAACTGGTCAACATCACACATACCATTACTGAACTGGTCAACATCACACATACCATTACTGAACTGGTCAACATCACACATACCACTACTGAACTGGTCAACATCACACATACCACTTCTGAACTGGTCAACATCACACATACCACTACTGAACTGGTCAACATCACACATACCACTACTGAACTGGTCAACATCACACATACCACTACTGAACTGGTCAACATCACACATACCACAACTGAACTGGTCAACATCACACATACCACAACTGAACTGGTCAACATCACACATACCACAACTGAACTGGTCAACATCACACATACCATTACTGAACTGGTCAACATCACACATACCACAACTGAACTGGTCGACATCACACATAACACAACTGAACTGGTCAACATCACACATACCATTACTGAACTGGTCAACATCACACATACCATTACTGAACTGGTCAACATCACACATACCATTACTGAACTGGTCAACATCACACATACCATTACTGAACTGGTCAACATCACACATACCACTACTGAACTGGTCAACATCACACATACCACTACTGAACTGGTCAACATCACACATACCACTACTGAACTGGTCAACATCACACATACCATTACTGAACTGGTCAACATCACACATACCACTACTGAACTGGTCAACATCACACATACCACTACTGAACTGGTCGACATCACACATACCATTACTGAACTGGTCAACATCACACATACCATTACTGAACTTGTCGACATCACACGTACCATTACTGAGCTGGTCAACATCACACATACCACTACTGAACTGGTCAACATCACACATACCATTACTGAACTGGTCAACATCACACATACCATTACTGAACTGGTCGACATCACACATACCACTACTGAACTGGTCGACATCACACATACCACTACTGAACTGGTCAACATCACACATACCACAACTGAACTGGTCAACATCACACATACCATTACTGAACTGGTCAACATCACACATACCACTACTGAACTGGTCAACATCACACATACCACAACTGAACTGGTCAACATCACACATACCACAACTGAACTGGTCAACATCACACATACCACAACTGAACTGGTCAACATCACACATACCACTACTGAACTGGTCAACATCACACATACCATTACTGAACTGGTCAACATCACACATACCACAACTGAACTGGTCAACATCACACATACCACTACTGAACTGGTCAACATCACACATACCATTACTGAACTGGTCAACATCACACATACCACTACTGAACTGGTCAACATCACACATACCATTACTGAACTGGTCAACATCACACATACCACTACTGAACTGGTCAACATCACACATACCACTACTGAACTGGTCAACATCACACATACCATTACTGAACTGGTCAACATCATTCATACCATTACTGAACTTGTCAACATCACACATACCATTACTGAACTGGTCAACATCACACATACCACTACTGAACTGGTCAACATCACACATACCATTACTGAACTGGTCAACATCACACATACCATTACTGAACTGGTCAACATCACACATACCACTACTGAACTGGTCAACATCACACATACCACTACTGAACTGGTCAACATCACACATACCATTACTGAACTGGTCAACATCACACATACCATTACTGAACTGGTCAACATCACACATACCACTACTGAACTGGTCAACATCACACATACCACTACTGAACTGGTCGACATCACACATACCATTACTGAACTGGTCACACATCACACATGACCATTACTGAACTGGTCGACATCACACATACCATTACTGAACTGGTCAACATCACACATACCATTACTGAACTGGTCAACATCACACATACCATTACTGAACTGGTCAACATCACACATACCATTACTGAACTGGTCAACATCACACATACCATTACTGAACTGGTCAACATCACACATACCACTACTGAACTGGTCAACATCACACATACCACTACTGAACTGGTCAACATCACACATACCATTACTGAACTGGTCAACATCACACATACCATTACTGAACTGGTCAACATCACACATACCATTACTGAACTGGTCAACATCACACATACCATTACTGAACTGGTCAACATCACACATACCATTACTGAACTGGTCAACATCACACATACCATTACTGAACTGGTCAACATCACACATACCACAACTGGTCAACATCATACACTGAACTGGTCATCACACATACCACTACTGAACTGGTCAACATCACACATACCACTACTGAACTGGTCAACATCACACATACCATTACTGAACTGGTCAACATCACACATACCACTACTGAACTGGTCAACATCACACATACCATTACTGAACTGGTCAACATCACACATACCATTACTGAACTGGTCAACATCACACATACCATTACTGAACTGGTCGACATCACACATACCACTACTGAACTGGTCAACATCACACATACCATTACTGAACTGGTCAACATCACACATACCATTACTGAACTGGTCAACATCACACATACCATTACTGAACTGGTCAACATCACACATACCATTACTGAACTGGTCAACATCACACATACCATTACTGAACTGGTCGACATCACACATACCATTACTGAACTGGTCAACATCACACATACCACTACTGAACTGGTCAACATCACACATACCACTACTGAACTGGTCAACATCACACATACCACTACTGAACTGGTCAACATCACACATACCACTACTGAACTGGTCAACATCACACATACCATTACTGAACTGGTCAACATCACACATACCACTACTGAACTGGTCAACATCACACATACCACTACTGAACTGGTCAACATCACACATACCATTACTGAACTGGTCAACATCACACATACCACTACTGAACTGGTCAACATCACACATACCATTACTGAACTGGTCAACATCACACATACCACTACTGAACTGGTCAACATCACACATACCATTACTGAACTGGTCAACATCACACATACCACTACTGAACTGGTCAACATCACACATACCACAACTGAACTGGTCAACATCACACATACCACTACTGAACTGGTCAACATCACACATACCACAACTGAACTGGTCAACATCACACATACCACTACTGAACTGGTCAACATCACACATACCACTACTGAACTGGTCAACATCACACATACCACTACTGAACTGGTCAACATCACACATACCATTACTGAACTGGTCAACATCACACATACCATTACTGAACTGGTCAACATCACACATACCATTACTGAACTGGTCAACATCACACATACCATTACTGAACTGGTCGACATCACACATACCACTACTGAACTGGTCAACATCACACATACCATTACTGAACTGGTCGACATCACACATACCACTACTGAACTGGTCAACATCACACATACCATTACTGAACTGGTCAACATCACACATACCACTACTGAACTGGTCAACATCACACATACCACTACTGAACTGGTCAACATCACACATACCACAACTGAACTGGTCAACATCACACATACCACTACTGAACTGGTCAACATCACACATACCACAACTGAACTGGTCAACATCACACATACCACAACTGAACTGGTCAACATCACACATACCACTACTGAACTGGTCAACATCACACATACCACAACTGAACTGGTCGACATCACACATACCACAACTGAACTGGTCAACATCACACATACCACTACTGAACTGGTCAACATCACACATACCACAACTGAACTGGTCAACATCACACATACCACAACTGAACTGGTCAACATCACACATACCACAACTGAACTGGTCAACATCACACATACCATTACTGAACTGGTCAACATCACACATACCATTACTGAACTGGTCAACATCACACATACCATTACTGAACTGGTCAACATCACACATACCATTACTGAACTGGTCAACATCACACATACCATTACTGAACTGGTCAACATCACACATACCATTACTGAACTGGTCAACATCACACATACCATTACTGAACTGGTCAACATCACACATACCACTACTGAACTGGTCGACACCACACATACCACAACTGAACTGGTCGACATCACACATAACACAACTGAACTGGTCAACATCACACATACCACAACTGAACTGGTCAACATCACACATACCACAACTGAACTGGTCAACATCACACATACCACAACTGAACTGGTCAACATCACACATACCATTACTGAACTGGTCGACATCACACATACCATTACTGAACTGGTCACACATCACACATCACACATACATTACTGAACTGGTCAACATCACACATACCACTACTGAACTGGTCAACATCACACATACCACTACTGAACTGGTCAACATCACACATACCATTACTGAACTGGTCAACATCACACATACCATTACTGAACTGGTCAACATCACACATACCACTACTGAACTGGTCGACATCACACATACCACAACTGAACTGGTCGACATCACACATACCACAACTGAACTGGTCAACATCACACATACCATTACTGAACTGGTCAACATCACACATACCATTACTGAACTGGTCAACATCACACATACCATTACTGAACTGGTCAACATCACACATACCATTACTGAACTGGTCGACATCACACATACCACAACTGAACTGGTCGACATCACACATACCATACTGAACTGGTCAACATCACACATACCATTACTGAACTGGTCAACATCACACATACCATTACTGAACTGGTCAACATCACACATACCATTACTGAACTGGTCGACATCACACATACCATTACTGAACTGGTCAACATCACACATACCATTACTGAACTGGTCGACATCACACATACCACTACTGAACTGGTCAACATCACACATACCACTACTGAACTGGTCAACATCACACATACCATTACTGAACTGGTCAACATCACACATACCACTACTGAACTGGTCAACATCACACATACCACTACTGAACTGGTCAACATCACACATACCACTACTGAACTGGTCAACATCACACATACCATTACTGAACTGGTCAACATCACACATACCATTACTGAACTGGTCAACATCACACATACCATTACTGAACTGGTCAACATCACACATACCACACTGAACTGGTCAACATCACACATACCACTGAACTGGTCAACTGAACTGGTCAACATCACACATACCATTACTGAACTGGTCAACATCACACATACCATTACTGAACTGAACTGGGTCAACATCACACATACCATTACTGAACTGGTCAACATCACACATACCATTACTGAACTGGTCAACATCACACATACCATTACTGAACTGGTCAACATCACACATACCACTGAACTGGTCACATCACACATACCACTACTGAGCTGGTCAACATCACACATACCACTACTGAACTGGTCAACATCACACATACCACTACTGAACTGGTCAACATCACACATACCACTACTGAACTGGTCAACATCACACATACCACTACTGAACTGGTCGACATCACACATACCATTACTGAACTGGTCAACATCACACATACCATTACTGAACTGGTCAACATCACACATACCATTACTGAACTGGTCAACATCACACATACCATTACTGAACTGGTCAACATCACACATACCATTACTGAACTGGTCGACATCATCACATTACTGAACTGGTCATACCATTACTGAACTGGTCAACATCACACATACCATTACTGAACTGGTCAACATCACACATACCACTACTGAACTGGTCAACATCACACATACCACTACTGAACTGGTCAACATCACACATACCACAACTGAACTGGTCAACATCACACATACCACTACTGAACTGGTCGACATCACACATAACACAACTGAACTGGTCAACATCACACATACCACTACTGAACTGGTCAACATCACACATACCACAACTGAACTGGTCGACATCACACATACCACAACTGAACTGGTCAACATCACACATACCACAACTGAACTGGTCAACATCACACATACCACAACTGAACTGGTCGACATCACACATACTGAACTGGTCAACTGAACTGGTCAACTGGTCATCACACATACCATTACTGAACTGGTCAACATCACACATACCATTACTGAACTGGTCAACATCACACATACCATTACTGAACTGGTCAACATCACACATACCATTACTGAACTGGTCAACATCACACATACCATTACTGAACTGGTCAACATCACACATACCATTACTGAACTGGTCAACATCACACATACCATTACTGAACTGGTCAACATCACACATACCACTACTGAACTGGTCGACATCACACATACCACAACTGAACTGGTCAACATCACACATACCACAACTGAACTGGTCAACATCACACATACCACAACTGAACTGGTCAACATCACACATACCACAACTGAACTGGTCAACATCACACATACCACAACTGAACTGGTCGACATCACACATAACACAACTGAACTGGTCGACATCACACATACCATTACTGAACTGGTCAACATCACACATACCATTACTGAACTGGTCGACATCACACATACCACTACTGAACTGGTCAACATCACACATACCACTACTGAACTGGTCAACATCACACATACCATTACTGAACTGGTCAACATCACACATACCATTACTGAACTGGTCGACATCACACATACCACTACTGAACTGGTCAACATCACACATACCACTACTGAACTGGTCAACATCACACATACCACAACTGAACTGGTCAACATCACACATACCACTACTGAACTGGTCAACATCACACATACCATTACTGAACTGGTCAACATCACACATACCATTACTGAACTGGTCAACATCACACATACCATTACTGAACTGGTCAACATCACACATACCATTACTGAACTGGTCAACATCACACATCACAACTGGTCAACATACACATACCTACTACTGAACTGGTCAACATCACACATACCACAACTGAACTGGTCAACATCACACATACCATTACTGAACTGGTCAACATCACACATACCATTACTGAACTGGTCAACATCACACATACCATTACTGAACTGGTCGACATCACACATACCATTACTGAACTGGTCAACATCACACATACCATTACTGAACTGGTCGACATCACACATACCACTACTGAACTGGTCAACATCACACATACCACTACTGAACTGGTCAACATCACACATACCATTACTGAACTGGTCAACATCACACATACCACTACTGAACTGGTCAACATCACACATACCACTACTGAACTGGTCGACATCACACATACCACTACTGAACTGGTCAACATCACACATACCATTACTGAACTGGTCAACATCACACATACCATTACTGAACTGGTCAACATCACACATACCACTACTGAACTGGTCAACATCACACATACCATTACTGAACTGGTCAACATCACACATACCACTACTGAACTGGTCAACATCACACATACCATTACTGAACTGGTCAACATCACACATACCATTACTGAACTGGTCAACATCACACATACCATTACTGAACTGGTCAACATCACACATACCATTACTGAACTGGTCAACATCACACATACCATTACTGAACTGGTCAACATCACACATACCATTACTGAACTGGTCGACATCACACATACCACTACTGAACTGGTCAACATCACACATACCACTACTGAACTGGTCAACATCACACATACCACTACTGAACTGGTCAACATCACACATACCACTACTGAACTGGTCAACATCACACATACCATTACTGAACTGGTCAACATCACACATACCATTACTGAACTGGTCAACATCACACATACCATTACTGAACTGGTCAACATCACACATACCATTACTGAACTGGTCGACATCACACATACCATTACTGAACTAGTCGACATCACACATACCATTACTGAACTAGTCGACATCACACACATACACTTTACTGAACTGGTCAACATCACACATACCACTACTGAACTTGTCGACATCACACATACCACTACTGAACTTGTCGACATCACACATACCATTACTGAACTGGTCAACATCACACATACCACTACTGAACTTGTCGACATCACACGTACCTTTACTGAACTGGTCAACATCACACATACCATTACTGAACTTGTCGAAATCACACATACCATTACTAAACTTGTCGACATCACACATACCACTACTGAACTTGTCGACATCACACATACCACTACTGAACTGAACTGGTCAACATCACACATACCATTACTGAACTGGTCAACATCACACATACCATTACTGAACTTGTCGACATCACACATACCATTACTGAACTGGTCAACATCACACATACCATTACTGAACTTGTCGACATCACACATACCATTACTGAACTGGTCAACATCACACATACCACTACTGAACTGGTCAACATCACACATACCACTACTGAACTGGTCGACATCACACATACCACTACTGAACTGGTCAACATCACACATACCACTACTGAACTGGTCGACATCACACATACCATTACTGAACTGGTCAACATCACACATACCACTACTGAACTGGTCAACATCACACATACCACTACTGAACTGGTCGACATCACACATACCACTACTGAACTGGTCAACATCACACATACCACTACTGAACTGGTCAACATCACACATACCATTACTGAACTGGTCAACATCACACATACCACTACTGAACTGGTCAACATCACACATACCATTACTGAACTGGTCGACATCACACATACCACAACTGAACTGGTCAACATCACACATACCACAACTGAACTGGTCAACATCACACATACCACAACTGAACTGGTCAACAACACACATACCACAACTGAACTGGTCGACATCACACATACCACTACTGAACTGGTCGACATCACACATACCACAACTGAACTGGTCGACATCACACATACCACAACTGAACATCACACATACCACTACTGAACTGGTCAACATCACACATACCATTACTGAACTGGTCAACATCACACATACCATTACTGAACTGGTCGACATCACACATACCATTACTGAACTGGTCAACATCACACATACCTTTACTGAACTGGTCGACATCACACATACCACTATTCAACTGGTCAACATCACACATACCACTACTGAACTGGTCGACATCACACATACCACAACTGAACTGGTCAACATCACACATACCATTACTGAACTGGTCAACATCACACATACCACTACTGAACTGGTCAACATCACACATACCACTACTGAACTGGTCGACATCACACATACCACAACTGAACTGGTCAACATCACACATACCACAACTGAACTGGTCAACATCACACATACCACAACTGAACTGGTCGACATCACACATACCACAACTGAACTGGTCAACATCACACATACCACAACTGAACTGGTCAACATCACACATACCACAACTGAACTGGTCAACATCACACATACCACAACTGAACTGGTCGACATCACACATAACACAACTGAACTGGTCAACATCACACATACCATTACTGAACTGGTCGACATCACACATACCATTACTGAACTGGTCAACATCACACATACCATTACTGAACTGGTCGACATCACACATACCACTATTCAACTGGTCAACATCACACATACCACTACTGAACTGGTCAACATCACACATACCATTACTGAACTGGTCAACATCACACATACCACTACTGAACTGGTCAACATCACACATACCATTACTGAACTGGTCGACATCACACATACCACTACTGAACTGGTCAACATCACACATACCATTACTGAACTGGTCGACATCACACATACCACAACTGAACTGGTCAACATCACACATACCACAACTGAACTGGTCAACATCACACATACCACAACTGAACTGGTCAACATCACACATACCACAACTGAACTGGTCGACATCACACATACCACTACTGAACTGGTCGACATCACACATACCACAACTGAACTGGTCGACATCACACATAACACAACTGAACTGGTCGACATCACACATACCACTACTGAACTGGTCAACATCACACATACCATTACTGAACTGGTCGACATCACACATACCACTACTGAACTGGTCAACATCACACATACCACAACTGAACTGGTCGACATCACACATACCACAACTGAACTGGTCAACATCACACATACCACAACTGAACTGGTCAACATCACACATACCACAACTGAACTGGTCAACATCACACATACCACAACTGAACTGGTCAACATCACACATACCACTACTGAACTGGTCAACATCACACATACCACAACTGAACTGGTCGACATCACACATACCACAACTGAACTGGTCAACATCACACATACCACAACTGAATTGGTCAACAACACACATACCACAACTGAACTGGTCGACATCACACATAACACAACTGAACTGGTCAACATCACACATACCATTACTGAACTGGTCGACATCACACATACCATTACTGAACTGGTCAACATCACACATACCATTACTGAACTGGTCAACATCACACATACCTTTACTGAACTGGTCAACATCACACATACCATTACTGAACTGGTCAACATCACACATACCATTACTGAACTGGTCAACATCACACATACCATTACTGAACTGGTCAACATCACACATACCACTACTGAACTGGTCGACACCACACATACCACAACTGAACTGGTCGACATCACACATACCACAACTGAACTGGTCAACATCACACATACCACAACTGAACTGGTCAACTTCACACATACCACAACTGAATTGGTCAACAACACACATACCACAACTGAACTGGTCGACATCACACATAACACAACTGAACTGGTCGACATCACACATACCATTACTGAACTGGTCAACATCACACATACCATTACTGAACTGGTCGACATCACACATACCACTACTGAACTGGTCAACATCACACATACCACTACTGAACTGGTCAACATCACACGTACCTTTACTGAACTGGTCAACATCATACATGCCATTACTAAACTGGTCGACATCACACATACCACTACTGAACTGGTCGACATCACACATACCACAACTGAACTGGTCGACATCACACATACCACAACTGAACTGGTCAACATCACACATACCTTTACTGAACTGGTCAACATCACACATACCATTACTGAACTGGTCAACATCACACATACCATTACTGAACTGGTCGACATCACACATACCACAACTGAACTGGTCGACATCACACATACCACAACTGAACTGGTCAACATCACACATACCATTACTGAACTGGTCAACATCACACATACCATTACTGAACTGGTCAACATCACACATGCCATTACTGAACTGGTCGACATCACACATACCATTACTGAACTGGTCAACATCACACATACCATTACTGAACTGGTCGACATCACACATACCACTATTCAACTGGTCAATATCACACATACCACTACTGAACTGGTCAACATCGCACATACCATTACTGAACTTTTCAACATCACACATACCACTATTCAACTGGTCAACATCACACATACCACTACTGAACTGGTCGACATCACACATACCACTACTGAACTGGTCAACATCACACATACCATTACTGAACTGGTCAACATCACACATACCATTACTGAACTTCTCAACATCACACATACCACTACTGAACTGGTCAACATCACACGTACCTTTTCTGAACTGGTCAACATCACACATACCACTACTGAACTGGTCAACATCACACGTACCTTTACTGAACTGGTCAACATCATACATGCCATTAATAAACTGGTCAACATCACACATACCATTACTGAACTGGTCAACATCACACATACCATTACTGAACTGGTCAACATCACACCTACCATTACTGAACTGGTCAACATCACACATACCACTACTGAACTGGTCGACATCACACATACCACTACTGAACTGGTCAACATCACACATACCACTACTGAGCTGGTCAACATCACACATACCACTATTGAGCTGGTCAACATCACACATACCACTACTGAGCTGGTCAACATCACACATACCATTACTGAACTGGTCAACATCACACATACTATTACTGAACTGGTCAACATCACACATATAACAACGGAACTGGTTGACAATATACATATCACTACCGAATTGGTCAACATCACACATTCCACTACTGAACTGGTCGACATCACACATACCACTACTGAACTGGTGAACAATCACACATACCATTACTGAACTGGTCAACATCACACATACCATGACTGAACTGGTCAACATCACACATACCACAACTGAACTGGTAAACATCACACATACCACAACTGAATTGGTCAACAACACACATACCACAATTAAATTATTGACAATGTCTCTAACTTTTGCAGTAATTTTAAGAAGTAAGTGTGGACAACCTTTTGTAAAAGGGGCGAGACTTAGAGAAAGAAACACAACCCAGTAAAACAGTAATAGAACTGTCTCTTCTATTTTAAGTGTATTGAGAAAGTTATAATAATAAGATTGGTTATAACACTCAGTTATTGTTGTTGATTTGTTCAGCCTTCATAATGTTAAAATAAACTGGCCCAGATAGTTATTATTTCAATGGCTGAAATGACCTTTGCAATTGGAAAATCATGTAAATAAATAAAACTCGAAAAAAGTTGGTTTGCTTGCCCAGGAATTATAAACATTGGAAGAGTTCAGAAAGCACGTGAAAATCGCGAGACGCCGCTTGGTGCCCCGTATGTTTAATCAAGGAAACTATAGAGATACCTTCGCAGGTTGTTTCGTCATATTATAGTTAAAATGAGCCAATTAGGAGAGAAATGCCCCACAATTATTGAATTGGTTACATATACATTCCTATATCGTGGAGAAAAATTATAAATCGAAATTGGCTCGGCATAACCAGGTGGTTAAAGCACTGGACTCGTAATTTGAGGGTTGTGGGTTCGAATCCCTGTCACACCAAACATGCTCGCCCTTTCAGCCTGGGTGGTACAATAAGTGACGCTCAATCCTACTATTCATTGGTAAAATAATAGCCTAATAGTTGGCGGTGGGTGGTGATAACTAACTGTCTTCCCTGTAGTCTTTTACTACTAAATTAGGGACAGCTAGTAAAGATAATATCCGTCGTGTAGCTTTGGGTAAAATTCAACAGCAAACAATTCAAGGTTACATCTACCATTTTCAGCGTGTTTATCTTTTACATACAGTCTATTTAGGAATACCAAACATTTTCCAAAACTCTTGTAAGATTTCCACTTGTTCACAATCATGTAACATGTTTTCATGAATCGTGCAGTCTGCCATAAAGGTGTTTCTATTACTAGGTTATAGACACATCCACCTGCTCAGCAAAACTGGAGAGTCATTACAGAAAGTAACTCTGTTCGTTCATATAGCCGTGACAAGACATGCAAGACCCAGGGTGAGGAAAAAACCAATATTCCTATTTCATTAATTAATAGTATGTTACTTAAAGAAAGCTGTACCGAAACGTGTAATATTACGAAAGGTAAAACAACCCGAATGATTGTTATGAAAGGTAAAGCAAACCCGATTGATTATTACCAAAGGTAAAACAAACTCGAATGATTATTATGAAAGGTAAAACAAACCCGAATGATTATTACAAAAGGTAAAACAAACCCGAATGATTATTATGAAAGGTAAAACAAATCCGAATGATTATTATGAAAGGTAAAACAAAACCGAATTATTATTATGAAAGGTAAAACAAATCCGAATAATTATTATGAAAGGTAAAACAAAACCGAATGATTACTATGAAAGGTAAAGCAAACCCGATTGATTATTACCAAAGGTAAAACAAACTCGAATGATTATTACCAAAGGTAAAACAAACTCGAATGATTACTATGAAAGGTAAAACAAAACCGAATGATTACTATGAAAGGTAAAACAAAACCGAATGATTACTATGAAAGGTAAAACAAAACCGAATGATTATTATTTTGTACCCAAGTGACAAACTTTAATCTCGTATTTTGTTATTATCTTCCCGTTTCTAGTTCATCTACAACAGTAAGTGTACAATTTGAAGTATGAGTTAAGTTTTAGTGGACAACCTAAAGTAATAGTTAAGGTTTAGTGGACAACCTAAAGTAATAGTTAAGGTTTAGTGGACAACCTAAAGTAATAGTTTAGTTTTTAGTGTAAATTCTACAGTAACAGTTAGATTGTTAGTGTAGATTCTACAGTAACAGTTAGATTTTTAGTGTACATTCTACAGTAACAGTTAGATTTTTAGTGTACATTCTACAGTAACAGTTAGATTTTTAGTGCACATTCTACAGGAACAGTTAGATTTTTAGTGCACATTCTACAGGAACAGTTAGATTTTTAGTGTACCTTTTATAGTAACAGTTAGGTTTTTAGTGCACATTCTACAGTAACAGTTAGATTGTTAGTGTACATTCTATAGTAACAGTTAGATTTTTAGTGCACATTATACAGGAACAGTTAGATTTTTAGTGTACCTTTTATAGTAACAGTTAGGTTTTTAGTGTACATTCTATAGTAACAGTTAGATTTTTAGTGTACATTCTACAGTAACAGTTAGGTTTTAGTGTACATTCTATAGTAATAGTTAGACTTTTAGTGCACATTCTACAGTAACAGTTAGATTTTTAGTGCACATTCTACAGTAACAGTTAGATTTTAAGTGCACATTCTACAGTAACAGTTAGATTTTTAGTGTACATTCTACAGTAACAGTTAGATTTTTAGTGTACATTCTACAGTAACAGTTAGGTTTTTAGTGTACATTCTACAGTAACAGTTACATTTTTAGTGTACATTTTACAGTAACAGTTAGACTTTTAGTGTACATTCTACAGTAACAGTTAGATTTTTAGTGTACATTCTACAGTAACAGTTAGATTTTTAGTGTACATTCTACAGTAACAGTTAGGTTTTTAGTGTACATTCTACAGTAACAGTTAGATTTTTAGTGTACATTTTACAGTAACAGTTAGATTTTTAGTGTACATTCTACAGTAACAGTTAGGTTTTAGTGTACATTCTATAGTAATAGTTAGACTTTTAGTGCACATTCTACAGTAACAGTTAGATTTTTAGTGCACATTCTACAGTAACAGTTAGATTTTTAGTGCACATTCTACAGTAACAGTTAGATTTTTAGTGTACATTCTACAGTAACAGTTAGATTTTTAGTGTACATTCTACAGTAACAGTTAGGTTTTTAGTGTACATTCTACAGTAACAGTTAGATTTTTAGTGCACATTCTACAGTAACAGTTAGGTTTTTAGTGTACATTCTACAGTAACAGTTAGATTTTTAGTGTACATTTTACAGTAACAGTTAGACTTTTAGTGTACATTTTACAGAAACAGTTAGATTTTTAGTGTACATTCTACAGTAACAGTTAGATTTTTAGTGCACATTCTACAGTAACAGTTAGGTTTTTAGTGTACATTCTACAGTAACAGTTAGGTTTTTAGTGTACATTTTACAGTAACAGTTAGACTTTTGGTGTACATTTTACAGAAACAGTTAGATTTTTAGTGTACATTCTACAGTAACAGTTAGATTTTTAGTGCACATTCTGCAGTAACAGTTAGGTTTGTTGTGTACATTCTATAGTAACAGTTAGGTTTTTAGTGTACATTCTACAGTAACAGTTAGATTTTTAGTGTACATTCTATAGTAACAGTTAGGTTTTTAGTGTACATTCTACAGTAACAGTTAGATTTTTAGTGCACATTCTGCAGTAACAGTTAGGTTTGTTGTGTACATTCTATAGTAACAGTTAGGTTTTTAGTGTACATTCTACAGTAACAGTTAGATTTTTAGTGTACATTCTATAGTAACAGTTAGGTTTGTTGTGTACATTCTATAGTAACAGTTAGATTTTTAGTGTACATTCTACAGTAACAGTTAGATTTTTTAGTGCACATTCTGCAGTAACAGTTAGGTTTGTTGTGTACATTCTATAGTAACAGTTAGGTTTTAGTGTACATTCTACAGTAACAGTTAGATTTTTAGTGTACATTCTATAGTAACAGTTAGGTTTTAGTGTACATTCTACAGTAACAGTTAGATTTTTTAGTGTACATTTTACAGTAACAGTTAGACTTTAGTGTACATTCTACAGTAACAGTTAGATTTTTAGTGCACATTCTGCAGTAACAGTTAGGTTTGTTGTGTACATTCTATAGTAACAGTTAGGTTTATAGTGTACATTCTACAGTAACAGTTAGATTTTTAGTGTACATTCTACAGTAACAGTTAGGTTTTTAGTGTACATTCTACAGTAACAGTTAGATTTTTAGTGTACATTTTACAGTAACAGTTAGACTTTTAGTGTACATTCTACAGTAACAGTTAGATTTTTAGTGCACATTCTGCAGTAACAGTTAGGTTTGTTGTGTACATTCTATAGTAACAGTTAGGTTTTTAGTGTACATTCTACAGTAACAGTTAGATTTTTAGTGTACATTCTATAGTAACAGTTAGGTTTGTTGTGTACATTCTATAGTAACAGTTAGATTTTTAGTGTACATTCTACAGTAACAGTTAGATTTTTAGTGCACATTCTGCAGTAACAGTTAGGTTTGTTGTGTACATTCTATAGTAACAGTTAGGTTTTTAGTGTACATTCTACAGTAACAGTTAGATTTTTAGTGTACATTCTATAGTAACAGTTAGGTTTTTAGTGTACATTCTACAGTAACAGTTAGATTTTTAGTGTACATTTTACAGTAACAGTTAGACTTTTAGTGTACATTCTACAGTAACAGTTAGATTTTTAGTGCACATTCTGCAGTAACAGTTAGGTTTGTTGTGTACATTCTATAGTAACAGTTAGGTTTATAGTGTACATTCTACAGTAACAGTTAGATTTTTAGTGTACATTCTACAGTAACAGTTAGGTTTTTAGTGTACATTCTACAGTAACAGTTAGATTTTTTAGTGTACATTTTACAGTAACAGTTAGACTTTTAGTGTACATTCTACAGTAACAGTTAGATTTTTAGTGCACATTCTGCAGTAACAGTTAGGTTTGTTGTGTACATTCTATAGTAACAGTTAGGTTTTTAGTGTACATTCTACAGTAACAGTTAGGTTTTTAGTGTACATTCTACAGTAACAGTTAGATTTTTAGTGTACATTCTATAGTAACAGTTAGGTTTTTAGTGTACATTCTACAGTAACAGTTAGATTTTTAGTGCACATTCTGCAGTAACAGTTAGGTTTGTTGTGTACATTCTATAGTAACAGTTAGGTTTTTAGTGTACATTCTACAGTAACAGTTAGATTTTTAGTGTACATTCTATAGTAACAGTTAGACTTTTAGTGTACATTCTACAGTAACAGTTAGATTTTTAGTGCACATTCTGCAGTAACAGTTAGGTTTGTTGTGTACATTCTATAGTAACAGTTAAGTTTTTAGTGTACATTCTACAGTAACAGTTAGATTTTTAGTGTACATTCTACAGTAACAGTTAGATTTTTAGTGTACATTCTATAGTAACAGTTAGGTTTTTAGTGTACATTCTACAGTAACAGTTAGATTTTTAGTGTACATTCTACAGTAACAGTTAGATTTTTAGTGCACATTCTGCAGTAACAGTTAGGTTTGTTGTGTACATTCTATAGTAACAGTTAGGTTTTTAGTGTACATTCTACAGTAACAGTTAGATTTTTAGTGTACATTTTACAGTAACAGTTAGACTTTTAGTGTACATTTTACAGTAACAGTTAGGTTTTTAGTGTACATTCTACAGTAACAGTTAGATTTTTAGTGTACATTCTATAGTAACAGTTAGGTTTTTAGTGTACATTCTACAGTAACAGTTAGATTTTTAGTGCACATTCTACAGTAACAGTTAGATTTTTAGTGTACATTCTATAGTAACAGTTAGGTTTTTAGTGTACATTCTACAGTAACAGTTAGATTTTTAGTGCACATTCTACAGTAACAGTTAGATTTTTAGTGTACATTCTACAGTAACAGTTAGATTTTTAGTGTACATTCTACAGTAACAGTTAGGTTTTTAGTGTACATTCTACAGTAACAGTTAGATTTTTAGTGTACATTTTACAGTAACAGTTAGACTTTTAGTGTACATTCTACAGTAACAGTTAGATTTTTAGTGCACATTCTGCAGTAACAGTTAGGTTTGTTGTGTACATTCTATAGTAACAGTTAGGTTTTTAGTGTACATTCTACAGTAACAGTTAGATTTTTAGTGTACATTCTATAGTAACAGTTAGATTTTTAGTGCACATTCTGCAGTAACAGTTAGATTTTTAGTGTACCTTTTATAGTAACAGTTAGGTTTTTATTGTACATTCTCAGTAAGAGTTAGGTTTTTATTGTACATTCTACAGTAACAGTTAGATTTTTAGTGTACTTTTTTTGTAACAGTTAGGTTTTTGGTGTAGATTCTACAGTACCTGTATGTCTGTGGTCATTCAACTCTGAAAACCGAGTTTTGAAATACTTTGTTTGCAGTGCATTGATATCACTATGTGGATATTTGTTTTTGAACAAGAATAAAACAATCAGATTCTCTTGTGATAGAATAAATTTCAACATTTAGACTCTGGCCTAATAGTTTCATTTATTATATCTATGTTTGACAGTTAAACTACATTGTTGTTTTTGGTTATTTAGTATATTGCTATTGTTATAGATTCTACGTGATTTTTTTTGTAAATTCAATTTTATTAATCTCTGTTCACCTGGTGAAACATTGTGAAGAAATAAAACAAACGTTTTGATATGTATAACCAATAAAAAAACTCCTATGTAGTTCTTAGAATCGCACGTGACCGAACCCAATTTCTGTAAAACGTCATTTTAAAAGAGGAAGTGTTATTCAAAATGTTTTGATTTTAAATCTTAACTAATCAGTAAGAATGATACTTTAAAATTATGATAATTTTAATTCGTAAAGTTAAGACGAATAATGATTCCTGAGATCGTATTCTCGAGGTATTCAAGTTCGTTTAAAAAATCCGAATTCCTTTTGGTTTGTTAGAATTCAAGAGAAACGTTTCTGGACACAAGTATAACTGGTTAGACATCTGATCTCAAAATGGTTATTTTAAAGGTAATTAGCTGAGAAACAGATTTTTACATTTGTACTGAGCGTTATGGGTCTCAAGGGGGCCTCTGTTAGCATCTCTTTTACAATCTTTATTTTGAGAAGTATCATATTACAGATGGATTGGTAAAAGTATTTCAGCAGTGGGAAGATTTAGTAACTTCAGCAGTGGGAAGATTTGGTAACTTATGTCTGGTACATTATATGAATCTTCACAAATAGCTGTCATTACGTGACCTTAAAATGTCATTGTTTCTGTATTCGTGCAAATGACGCGGATTATGGGACACAGACCAGTGGAGATTTACAACGTTAATGTTCGATTATCCGCGATGGACAAAGCAGAAAGCCCAATGTGGGTTCGCTCAAAAAGTAAATAAGCACATGAACGTATTCTGTTGTTGTATTAATATAATTAACATTATCACTTTAATTAAACTGAAACATAGGTTATTTACTTTGATAAATAATATACTTAAACTTTTCACAACTCTAAAATCAGAGGTTCGATTCCCCTCTGTGGACTCAGCAGATAGTCCGATGTGGCTTTGTTCTAAGAAAACAAACAAACAATACTTATGGTTTTCCTTCTAAGTATAGTAAAATTACCAGATGGATTGTTTTATATGGGAGTGTTAATCGTAATTTCAGTTCTAGTATTTTGTTAACAGAGACAGTCAAGAAGAAAGTACTGGCAGAATAAACTGAAGACAACTGGCATTGTTGACGCTGATAAAACCTTCAAGGTATTTATTTATATTTCATTGGTTAAGGAAATGTTCTGTAAACGGTTTAAATTGTGTCATAACTTGGGTTTCTTCGTAATGGATATTTAATATCATATCTAAGGATTTATTAGTTAGGAGATTAGCAAGTTTGTCCATCAATTTATAGGTAGCAAAGAAATTAAAATTTACTGTATAAATAAATAACGTATTTTAAAAATATTTAAATTTAAAGTATTTGAATTTCCAGTAAATCACTTCTAAGTGAGGACGTGTCTACTACTAGTACCCAAAGAAACCACTTTTTAATGAGGACGTGTTTACTACTAGTACGCAAAGAAACCACTTTTTAATGAGGACGTGTTTACTACTAGTACGCAAAGAAACCACTTTTTAATGAGGACGTGTCTACTACTAGTACGCAAAGAAACCACTTTTTAATGAGGACGTGTTTACTACTAGTACGCAAAGAAACCACTTTTTAATGAGGACGTGTCTACTACTAGTACGCAAAGAAACCACTTTTTAATGAGGACGTGTCTACTACTAGTACGCAAATAAACCACTTTTTAATGAGGACGTCTACTACTAGTACGCAAAGAAACCACTTTTTAATGAGGACGTGTCTACTACTAGTATGCAAAGAAACCACTTTTTAATGAGGACGTGTCTACTACTAGTACGCAAAGAAACCACTTTTTAATGAGGACGTGTCTACTACTACTACGCAAATAAACCACTTTTTAATGAGGACGTGTCTATTAACAGATAAATGGACCATTTCTAAATGAGGATGTGTCCACTTATACGTAATGATGCCACATTTAAATACAGGCTGTTCTATGAATAATGAAAGGGCGCTACCGTATAAGGATGTGCAGACTGAAACATACAAGGGCCACTTCTAAATGAGGATATGGCCATTAAAACACAAAGAAGCCACTTCTAAGTGAGAAAGTGCCCACTGAAATACTCTGAGGCTAGTATAAAATAAAGATGTGTATACTGAAGCATACAAGGAGGTGTCCACTGATCCAGCAAAAGTTATCAGTTTTTAGTATGGATTTTCCCGTTGATACACAAAAGGATCAGTTCTTGGTCAGGATGTTTCCTTTGATACACAAAAGGATCAGTTCTTGGTCAGGATTTTCCGTTGATACACAAAAGGATCAGTTCTTGGTCAGGATTTTCCCGTTGATACACAAAAGATCAGTTCTTGGTCAGGATGTTTCCTTTGATACACAAAAGGATCAGTTCTTGGTCAGGATGTTTCCTTTGAAACACGAAAGGATCAGTTATTGGTCAGGATGTTTCCTTTGATACACAAAAGGATCAGTTCTTGGTCAGGATGTTTCCTTTGATACACAAAAGGATCAGTTATTGGTCAGGATTTTCCCGTTGATACACAAAAGGATCAGTTATTGGTCAGGATGTTTCCTTTGATACACAAAAGGATCAGTTCTTGGTCAGGATTTTCCCATTGATACACAAAAGGATCAGTTCTTGGTCAGGTTGTTTACTTTAATACACGGCTTGTCTGAATCAGTTCCTCAGTTATACTTTACAAACTCAACTGTATATCTTGTAATAATTAAGTACTGTTTCGAAACAAGTCAACTCCTTCCAATCCAACTTAGAAAAATGGATAACGAAGGCAACCCTGCAATAATAAAACCAACCGAGTAAAAAGATTTAACATTTGAGTATTTATATATATCGAAGTGTTGTTCTACGTGACATTTACTATAAGAGATCTAAGCTGTGCACGTTTCCACTAAACTTGACAAAACAGAACCGTACCCTTTCGCTGAAATGCCACAACTGGTGTGCAAATAAACCACTTTTTAATGAGGACGTGTCTACTACTAGTACGCAAATAAACCACTTTTTAATGAGGACGTGTCTACTACTAGTACGCAAATAGGTTATAGGTTGATATCTTTGGTTAATAAATACTTTTTTAGGATACTGCCACAATACTGGAAGAAGCCACAAGACTGAGGCTGGACATTGAAGATGCTCTGGAAGATCTCTGTGAGGCAAGTGGACAACCAGAAGAAGCTAACATTGTTCAATGTCTTCGTCTTCTAGTGTTAAAACTAGCGTCTTGTAGCGGCCTCAAGACCTTTCAACTTGTCAGAAGAGAACAGGTATGGCTATTGTAGTGATGAATATGATATCATTTCTGATACTTAAATCATTATTCTATTGGTGTTACTTTTTTAAGGAAGGGTATTTCTAGGGTTAGAAAGAACAGTATATTCTTGTGTTAGGACTCTCTTTCGTTTCTCGCACTGTTTTTTTCTCACTATCCACTAAGTCTCACGTACAGAATATTTCTGACCTCCTGGTGGTGAGTAGGAAACGATAGCCGATGAGTTGAATTATGGGAAGTTTTCATTATTAAATATATTAAAGTACTTTCCATGAGATAACCATGGAAACTGTTTAAAGGTTTTCTTACATAAAACTTTAGCCACCAACATGTATCTAATGAATCCAATAAACCTATTTATTGCAGCTTCCAGTTCTACAGTTGAAAGGTAGTTTACCTATGTATCTTCAGAAAGGTGTTTCTGCTTTCGAAAAGGTGAGATAATGTTTAATTAATTATAATAATTGCACTTGTAATGACCAAATCTCGTGCCTTGCACGTGACATGAAATTCAAAGACATATTTGAAGTACAATCTTCATATAAGTACACATTTTTTGTATTAAAGATATCCGAGCTGAGAATAACTTTCTTCGCTCATATTAAAATGTATGTGCCCTTAAAAATCAAAATAACCTACATATCAGTTTTTAGTTGACTGTCGAAAATCGTCCATCGAAAAACAGTTTGACTGTCGAAAATCGTCCATCGAAACGTTAACATTATTTAGATAATTGTTCTAAATCCTCACCATAAACTAAAGAGGTTAAATTCCTGGCATAACATTGACTTAAACTCTTTAAAAACAAACTCCATAATTCTAAGTTTTCGACCTTCAAATGACCTTCAACTTTATTATACAGACCGTTGTTATATTACTGTTTGTTACTACACTCGGTGTATAGAAACCCATCAAACTTAGATATTCATTATCTTGATTTACGAGCTGACAGAATAATAATTTAGGCCCGTTTTATTTTTTAGGTGCTCGCTGAATTAAAATATGTGTACGACAGTGTTGACGGGTTTATTAGAAAGGTAAGTATGGATTAGTGTTGAACGTGTAAGTCTAAGTATGGATTAGTGTTAAACGTGTAAGTCTAAGTATGGATTAGTGTTGAACGTGTAAGTCTAAGTATGGATTAGTGTTGAACGTGTAAGTCTAAGTATGGATTAGTGTTGAACGTATAAGTCTTTTTCTTCCAATAATATTAGTAATTTATCACAACCCGGTAAAGGAATCTGTAGAGAGAAGACATTTAAATGTGATATTCCAATGTTTAATACTATAGCAATTTCCACATTTACACCGTCTCTAAGAGACTACAAGTTTGTCATGTGACCCTTTTATAACTGTGTTCTACACTTCTATAAATCACACATGATAATGTAAGGTCTCTGTTTAACCGGTGTTCTACACTTCTATAAATCACACATGATAATGTAACGTCTCTGTTTAACCGGTGTTCTATACTTCTATAAATCACACACGATCATGTAACGTCTCTGTTTAACCGGTGTTCTACACTTCTATAAATCACACATGATAATGTAACGTCTCTGTTTAACCGGTGTTCTACACTTCTATAAATCACACATGATAATGTAACGTCTCTGTTTAACCGGTGTTCTACACTTCTATAAATCACACATGATAATGTAACGTCTCTGTTTAACCGGTGTTCTATACTTCTATAAATCACACACGATAATGTAACGTCTCTGTTTAACCGGTGTTCTATACTTCTATAACTGTGTTCTACACTTCTATAAATCACACACGATGCTGTAACGTCTCTGTTTAACCGGTGTTCTATACTTCTATAACTGTGTTCTACATTTCTATAAATCACACATGATAATGTAACGTCTCTGTTTAACCGGTGTTCTATACTTCTATAAATCACACATGATAATGTAACGTCTCTGTTCAACCGGTGTTCTATACTTCTATAACTGTGTTCTACACTTCTATAAATCACACATGATAATGTAACGTCTCTGTTTAACCGGTGTTCTATACTTCTGTAACTGTGTTCTACACTTCTATAAATCACACACGATAATGTAACGTCTCTGTTTAACCGGTGTTCTATACTTCTATAACTGTGTTCTACACTTCTATAAATCACACATGATAATGTAACGTCTCTGTTTAACCGGTGTTTTACACTTCTATAAATCACACATGATAATGTAACGTCTCTGTTTAACCGGTGTTCTACACTTCTATAAATTACACATGATAATGTAACGTCTCTGTTTAACCGGTGTTCTACACTTCTATAAATCACACACGATAATGTAACGTCTCTGTTTAACCGGTGTTCTATACTTCTATAAATTACACATGATAATGTAACGTCTCTGTTTAACCGGTGTTCTACACTTCTATAAATTACACATGATAATGTAACGTCTCTGTTTAACTGGTGTTCTACACTTCTATAAATCACACACGATAATGTAACGTCTCTGTTTAACCGGTGTTCTATACTTCTATAAATCGCACACGATAATGTAACGTCTCTGTTTAACCGGTGTTCTATACTTCTATAAATTACACATGATAATGTAACGTCTCTGTTTAACCGGTGTTCTACACTTCTATAAATTACACATGATAATGTAACGTCTCTGTTTAACTGGTGTTCTACACTTCTATAAATCACACACGATAATGTAACGTCTCTGTTTAACCGGTGTTCTATACTTCTATAAATCGCACACGATAATGTAACGTCTCTGTTTAACCGGTGTTCTATACTTCTATAACTGTGTTCTACACTTCTATAAATTACACATGATAATGTAACGTCTCTGTTTAACCGGTGTTCTACACTTCTATAAATCACACACGATAATGTAACGTCTCTGTTTAACTGGTGTTCTACACTTCTATAAATCACACACGATAATGTAACGTCCCTGTTTAACCGGTGTTCTATACTTCTATAAATCACACACGATAATGTAACGTCTCTGTTTAACCGGTGTTCTATACTTCTATAAATCACACACGATAATGTAACGTCTCTGTTTAACCGGTGTTCTATACTTCTATAACTGTGTTCTACACTTCTATAAATCACACATGATAATGTAACGTCTCTGTTTAACCGTCTGTAGGCCAGCTTCCTCTACAAGTTTCAATTAATGATATATGACCAGGTGGCTTGCGCGCTCGACTCGTAATCTGAGGGTCGCGAGTTTGAATCCACTTCACACCAAACATGCTCACCCTTTAAGCCGTGGGGGCGTTATAACGTGTCGGTCAATCCCGCTATTCATTAGTAAAAGAGTAGCCCAAGAGTTTGTGGGTGAAAATGACCAGCTAGCTGCCCACCCTCTTACACCGTTTAGTTAGGGACTGCTAGCGCAGATAGCCCTCGTGTAACTTTGCGCAAAAATTCAGAAACAAAACATATTTTCAGAGAAAATTTCTTGGTTCGTTAAGTCCAGTTTAAATCAGCTGTTACGGAGAAATAAACTGGCGTGTTGTATAAACTCTAGTATAAGCAGACCAAATCTCTTACAGCAAAGTGCAATCAAAATATACCCCTTATATCTTTCACGAATAATTTAGTTATCTACACAACTGTTCTCACAGTTTTTAGTATTTTACTATGGCCTAGCGCGTTAAGGCGTGCGCTTCGTAATCTGAGGGTCGCGGGTTCGCGCCCGAGTCGTGCCAAACATGCTCGCCCTCCCAGCCGTGGGGGCGTTATAATGTGACGGTCAATCCCACTATTCGTTGGTAAAAGAGTAGCCCAAGAGTTGGCGGTGGGTGGTGACGACTAGCTGCCTTCCCTCTAGTCTTACACTGCTAAATTAGGGACGGCTAGCACAGATAGCCCTCGAGTAGCTTTGTGCGAAATTCCAAAAACAAACATATTATTTTACTGGGATTCTTCTTTATTTACTGATCCCTGGTGGATCAGCGCCACGTTTGAGGACTTATAACGCAAAAATTCGAGATTCTATAACAACAAAAGTTTGTTGTTTTTTTACACTAACGAATAAATATGTGCGAAAACTGATTACATGTTTTCATTTAACTAATATTAAAACTTATTTTTTCTATTAATATTTTAAGGATACCGATTTTAAAAGGACTGTTTTTGTTCAACTGTTTGTATTTAAGATTTAGTGCTTTTTAAAATTATATAACACACTGAATTATGTTTGTATGTTAAAGTTAATTTTTGTCCTGTTGTTGGTTTAGTGAGAACAGTGTGAAGATAACTAAACTAATCGTAAAAGAATACTTGGTTTATTTGTACTAAACTTCCTAAGGTACGACACATCTCATGCGAACCAAGTAAAGCCTAGCTCGACAAACCACTGTTTCCATTGTTCCCCAAATGACAACACAGCTCAAACACAATGTTTGCTTTCCTAGCTACAGAGAACATGTCGTCAAGGTAATTGTTTAACACTATTCAGCGGCATTTCTTTCTTATTTATTGCTCGTGGCGTTATCTTGACGTAAGTTCGTTGTAGATAACATTGTCAAGTTCCTACGGGCTGATTAAACTTAATAGTTCCCAACGGTCTTTAGTCACGTGCAAGTCATAAGAACTCAGAATGAGCACTCAATTTAGTAATTAAGCAGTTGGAATCCACAGTAGACTTTAGCCCAACGTGGTTTTAATGAGCCCGAAAAAAACCCAAAAACAATCCAGTAACAATATATTACAGTAATATTGGTTTATAACGGAACATTTTTCTGAGTTCTTAGTCACAATTGCACTTTAAGTTATGTCTATTTTTTTTGTCTCTATATATGTATATACAGATCTACCTTTTCAATACAAAATCTTTAAAACTGAGACTGTTTCTAAGGAGGTCGATTTTCTAAGAACAGTTTTCAAAGTTTATGTTTTGTTGTGTTGGTTTCATTTTGGTTAATTTCCAAAAAAATAAATAAATCAGAAGCTGGTTCTTCTAACTGTATTGTTTAATTTTTAAAGAAATGTAACAAAAAAAACACGAATGTGTTCACCAAATATGCTCGTCCTTTCAGCCGTGGGGGCGTTATAATGTTACGGTTAATCCCACTATTCGTTGGTAAAGGAATAGCCCAAGAGTTAGCGTTGGGTGGTGATGACTAGCTGCCTTCCCTCTAGTATTACACTACTAAATCAAGGACGGCTCGCGCAGATAGCCCTCGTGTAGTTTTGCACGAACTTCAAAACAAACGAACATTAACTTATCCTCCTTTATTTGTTGTTAGGTTTTTTGTTTTCTTATTGATTGGAAAATAAATAAAAAAGTAAGTGAAAATTGAACTGCACACATTTTCAAGTTGAGCTAGAACCAAATTTTAGGCTTCAGCGGTTAAAACGTTTATTTAACCCAAAAAGAAATATTCTATTACAAATTGTGATCATTTTGAAATGCATTGTTGGCACAAAATCCTATTATATATAAACCGTGCTCTAAGAAATACCTACTATACCTAAACCATGCTCTAAGAAATACCTACTATACCTAAACCGTGCTCTAAGAAATACCTACTATACCTAAACCATACTCTAAAAAATACCTACTATACCTAAACCGTGCTCTAAGAAATACCTACTATACCTAAACCATGCTCTAAGAAATACCTACTATACCTAAACCATGCTCTAAGGAATACCTACTATACCTAAACCGTGCTCTAAGAAATACCTACTATACCTAAACCATACTCTAAAAATACCTACTATACCTAAACCATGCTCTAAGAAATACCTACTATACCTAAACCATGCTCTAAGGAATTCGTACTACACATAAACCATGCTTTAAGAAGTACCTACTATACATAATCTTTGCTCTTAGAAATACCTACTATACCTAAACCATACTCTAAGAAATACCTACTATACCTAAACCATGCTCTAAGGAATTCGTACTGTACATAAACCATGCTTTAAGAAGTACCTACTATACATAAACCACGCTTTAAGAAGTACCTACTGTACATAAACCATGCTTTAAGAAGTACCTACTATACCTAAACCATGCTCTGAGAAATACCTAGTATATCATACATATCTGTTGAGGTTTTGCAGACACGTAATCAAAATTGCGTGATGCGTGCTTGTCCGCCATTTTGGACGTCACGCTAGAGTCCATGGCACCCTGATATACCATGGGTGACATAAACTCAGCAGAAGAGTTATATTTTGTTACAGACTTTAACTGCGGGTGTTAAATATCGACAGCAATATCCGCAGAAGCTGAAACTAGCGGGTTTGCAAAGCGACCCCTAAATTTTACCAAAAAGGTTATTTTCTGACGTTGTCGTATACGCATGGACCCGCATGGCCAGGTGGTTAAGGCACTCGACTCGTAATCCGATGGTCACGGGTTCGAATCCTCGACCCACCAAATATGCTCGCCCTTCAGCCGTGGGAGCGCTATAATGTGACGGTCAATCCCACTATTCTTTGGTAAAAGAGTAGTCTAAGAAACAGCGATGGGTGGTAATGACTAGCTGCCTTCCCTCTAGTCTTACACTGCTAAATTAGGGTAAGCTAGCGCAGATAGCCCTCGTGTAGTTTTGTGCGAAATTCAAAACAATCAACCAATCAGATACCCAGCCACATCATCAACAGAATTCAAACTTCCTGTTTGTTTTTTTATTTCATTATCTGGTGTGTATGAAATTTGACCATACCCCTCGTCTCTTCTGGGGTGAGAAAACACAGGAGGAATTTAATCAGGGGAGCGAGGGGAATCACTTTTGGCAACAGGAAATCATCAGAATTATATGTTTGAATATATAATGATATTTACCTGATATATATAAAATATTTACCTGATATATATAAAATATTCAAACATCTAACACCGCCCTCTACATTCCGACACTCAGTTACACAACCCCTTTCAAACATGTGGTCAGCTTCCGGTCAGTTACCTCTTTCTTTGTGAACCTGACGATGACCGAAGAAGGTTGTTCGCTCTTCTATGTAAAATATTTTCTCAACCCAAACGAGCCGTTTTTGCATATAAATTTCTGTTCTTCTCCATGACTACATCCACCAGCACAAAAAAACAAACAAACAGTTACCATAATGCTATCTCATGAACTCAAGACATTAAGTCTTTTAACAAGAGTTCTCACCACTAAGCTTAGAGTAAACACGCCACAGCTTAATGACCACAATGGTCTTCCCAGAGTAAACACGCCACAGCTTAATGATCACAATGGTCTTCCCAGAGTGAACACGCCACAGCTTAATGACCACAATGGTCTTCCCAGAGTGAACACGCCACAGCTTAATGACCACAATGGTCTTCCCAGAGTAAACACGCCATAGCTTAATGACCACAATGGTCTTCCCAGAGTAAACACGCCATAGCTTAATGACCACAATGGTCAAGACTCCAGGTCTTCCCAGCTTGTGACGTCACTAACATATCCTCAATTTTATCATAATTTTTTAGTCGTTAATTTTTAATATTTAAATATTTCATAGGGGGCAGCACTCACTCAACAATTTTTCTCGTTTCGTGTTTTTTTTTTATTTCACTTTGTATTATATTTTTCTTTTCAGCTATCTTATACCATTGATGTGGCTTCATCTATTTATGAAGAACCCGAAACGTTAGCGGAAGTAGGAAACGTGAAACCAAAACGATTAAACAAGGTACTGTTATCGAGACAATAAGGAACATTCTCCAGATTGTTATAAAATGCTTCACGCGCGTTTTTTATTGCCTAGTAATGCCAAGCAGTGGTGCATTATATGTTTTCGTCATACCACTTACCATCATTGGAAACATAGGATTTTTTTCTTGCATGTGATGCGTTTTAGGATAATTGTACTTTTTACAGACTTCGTAAGTAGTTATTAAAAATTTGAAAAATATGTTTGTGAGAAACAAAACTAGTAGTAACAGATGTAAACTAAAAGATGAAACTAGTAATCGTAAATACGTAAAATATTTTTTCCTATTCTCATTCTATGGACATAACTGTAAGGTGTTAGGTGTGGCAATTGTTTGGCGAATTATATGATTCAAGGTTTGATATCCTCTCCAGAATTTGGGGTGTTGAGTCTTCTATAAGAACAATGGTCAAATTTCACTGTTCAGTCGCACAGGAGCTCATCTCAGTTGGCGTTGGGTGCTGCTAAATAACTGCCTTTTCTCTAGTCTATCGGTTCAAATATAGATGGCTCTTGTGTAGCTAGCACAAAATTCTGTTGCAAACAAAAAGGATCAAAAGTACTTTGTTGTGGCCCCCTTCTAGTACAGCGGTAAGTCTACGGATTTACAATGCTAAAAATCAGGAGTTCGATTTCCCTCGGTGGGCTCAGCAGATAACCTGATGTGGCTTTGTTATAAGAAAACACACACTTTGCTGTGGATTTTAATGCATAATTTTATTGTTGTAAGTGAAGCCCACAGTGTATGTTTGATAGAAACCGGGTGGGCAAAACAAAGAGAGGGCTTTGTGTAACTTCGTGTTTAGCTACAAACAAACGAACCCTGCGGAGGAATATTTTTGTCTCATTAATATTAATGTTTAGGCAAGTGGTAGAATTGTGAAGAACCACCTTTTACTCTGGCTTTAAATGACAATTCTATGGAATACTTCCAAATTTGTACAATATTACCATTTAGTTCGATTTTAAATTACAGTTCCAATATGGCGCTGAACAGAAATTATTAAAGAATATACACTGCTGGCCAAAATCTTAATGCCAATGAACATAAAGAAAAATATGCATTTTGCGTTGTTAGACTCAACCACTTATTTGACTAGAGCTTCTAAACATGAAAATAAGAAAAGGAAAATAAAAAAAATAAAAACTTTTAGCATTTTATGGAAAATGTGAACACTATGAAATTAGCCTAAATACTAGCTGGTCAAAAGTTTAAGGTCATACCAAAAAGAAGTCCTAAACAGTGTAGGAAGTGCCCAACAAGAGGTCTCAGTAGTGAGTTGCACGGCTGTCATTGCAAATAACTTCCAACATTCACTTTGGCATGGTCAATATAAGCATTTGCAGAAGGCTGGCTGGAATGTTTATTCCAAGTGGTGAAGACGGCTTCACGAAGATCATGCACTGTTTGGAATTGACGTCCATTTCTATAGACTTCCCTTGCCATCCACCCCTAAACATTTTCAATGAGGTTCAATTTGGGCAAACACGGTGGATGATCCGAAAGAATCACGTTATTTGCCATGAAAAAAGTCCTTTGTCCTGCGGGCATTGTGGATTGCAGCGTTGTCCTGCTGAAAGATACATTAATTTCTACACAAGCGAGGGTCTTCAGTCAATAAGGGTGCTCTCTCTAATATGCCAATGTAGCCAGCTGCTGTTTGACGCCCCTATATAATCTGAAGCTCCATTGTTCCATGGAAGGAGAAAGCACCCCAGATCATGATGGAACCTCCTCCACTGTGTCTTGTAGAAAATGTTTCCGGTGGGATATCCTTATCGTGCCAGTAACATCGGAAGTCATCTGAATCATCCAGATTAAATTTTTTCTCATCAGAGAACAAAACCTTCTTCCACTTTTCTACATCCTATGTTTGGTGCTTCTCAGCAAAGTTTAACTGAGCTGTTTCATGGTGTGGAAGGAGGCGTGGCCTTTGAAGACGTTTACGGTTTTTAAAGCCTTTCTCTCGTAGATGCCGTCTTATTGTTCTTGAGCTGCATTCTGCATCCGTAAGGGCCTTAATCTGGTTCGAAGTTCGGCTGATTTCTTGCCGGACAACCCGCCGAATCCTTCTGCTCAACGCCGGCGAAATTTTCTTAGGCCGACCACTTGAAATTCTTGTTCCGTATCCCTCGGGGTCTTTTAATAAATTTACAACAACAGTTTTACTACATCCAATCTCACCAGTGATGACACGTTGAGAGAGACCTTGCTTTTGCAGCTCGACAATTCTGCCACGTTCAAACTCTGTCAACTTTTTAGTCTTTGTCATGTTTTTACCCAATGTAACACAAGAGATGTCAGTGGGAGATGTTGACAACGTTAATGCTTGAACACAAATGAATAAATTTCGTTACGTGTTTACCTATTAACGCTTCGTTTCAGTATGGTTTTAAACTTTTGACCAGCTAGTATTTAGGCTAATTTCATAGTGTTCACATTTTCCTTATTAAGTGCTAAAAAAAGTTTTTTATTTTTATTTTCCCTTTTCTTATTTTCATCTTTCAAAGCTCTACTGTAGTAAGTGGTTGAGTCTAACAACGCAAAATGCATATTTTTCTTTATGTTCATTGGCCTTAAGATTTTGGCCAGCAGTGTATATAGAACTTTTGTTATTTCGGAGTCCGGCGAGCTTTACCACCTTCCAACTGTAGCATTAGATTGAAATGTTCTAGTTTACTGAAATTTTCCATCAAACAATAACATATTAAGAACGTGGGAAACGTTGTTGTGACTCCTGTTTTATGTTGATAATAGATAAAAATACACAGAAGGATTAGTGGCTGTAAGATTAATGTTGTTTCTGATGGACACTGTACTGTCGTACAGATGATATATCTTTATACTGTAGGTTATCCAGATCATCCAGAGAAACGTAGGAATCGTTGAAGCCCAAATGGAAGCTTTGTGTGCCACCAAAGACTTCTGTGCCAGGTCCTTACAGCAGGTATTGTTTACTTTTATGAAACACGAACAGTCTAACAATAGCTTTTATTTAAGTGTCTCTATAAACATTATAATGAAGAAGGTAATAACATAGCTTACATTAACGTTATAATGAAGAAGGTAATAACATAGCTTACATCAACGTTATAATGAAGAAGGTAATAACATAGCTTACATTAACGTTATAATGAAGAAGGTAATAACATAGCTTACATCAACGTTATAATGAAGAAGGTAATAACATAGCTTACATTAACGTTATAATGAAGAAGTTAATAACATAGCTTACATTAACGTTATAATGAAGAAGGTAATAACATAGCTTACATTAACGTTATAATGAAGAAGGTAATAACATAGCTTACATTAACACAAGTTGCCCTCTCCCTTATGGAATTGCTGTTAGTCTGTTGACTTACAACGCTAAATACTGGGTTTTGAATCCCCGCGGTGGACACAGAAGATAGCCCAGTGTGGTTTTAATAACCAGTGATGTCGAGAAACCCACTTGTTGAGAAATTTATATGTAAAAACGGCTCGTTTGGGTTGAGAAAATATTTTACATAGAAGAGCGAACAACGTTTCGACCTCTTTTATGTAAAATATTTTCTCAACCCAAACGAGCCGTTTTTGCATATATAGTTCTCCAGTGTGGTTTTGTTATAACACAAACAAACACTGATCTTGAACTTTACTGCGTCCTGCTGGTTACTATGGAGATTTGTTTGATATGTTTTCTTTTTACAAATGTTTTCTAACATTTAGAGGGAGTCACCCCCGTATGTGCAAATTCTGCATGAGATTAGAATCATTTTGACGGTAGTGAACACCAGGTGGGAAAATGTATTTGTCTTTCACAAATAAAATGTCTTGAAGAAATAAACCATTTTTGGAATCAACAACTGTTGACATTTCATGGTAATGTGGGCCTAGTTCGTATTCATCAGAATACAGTTCATCTATTCTAATTGTATACACTTAATTCTGAAAATGTTTCAGTTGATTTTATAAACCACCAGTAACTGTATCTGTAGCAATCTCTGTTAATTAAAGTTTGGTATTTTTTTAAACCACCCACTCAATTTCTACTGTAAGAACTGGTTACGTTTCGCATGGTACAACCCCCACTTCATCCACGTTCCCCTGGTGAGTCAGTGGTACCTTTCAAAACATGCAATCCGAAAATCCGGGGCTCGATTCTCCGAGGTGAAACAAACACAGACAGCTCATTATGTAGTTTTGTGCTAACAAAGAAGTAATAAACCTTGAACTGTAGGCAAGTCTTATTAAATCCCTGAAAACAAGTAATGGGAAACTCACAGTATTGATTAATTCATATATTTAATTATTACTGGATACATAGAAACTGTAGGAACATAATGATCTTATAGCTTTATATAACTCAAAAACTGTAGGAACATAATGATCTTATAGCTTTATATAACTCAAAAACTGTACGAACATAATGATCTTATAGCTTTATATAACTCAAAACTGTAGGAACATAATGATCTTATAGCTTTATATAACTCAAAACTGTAGGAACATAATGATCTTATAGCTTTATATAACTCAAAACTGTAGGAACATAATGATCTTATAGCTTTATATAACTCAAAACTGTAGGAACATAATGATCTTATAGCTTTATATAACTCAAAAACTGTAGGAACATAATGATCTTATAGCTTTATATAACTCAAAACTGTAGGAACATAATGATCTTATAGCTTTATATAACTCAAAACTGTAGGAACATAATGATCTTATAGCTTTATATAACTCAAAACTGTAGGAACATAATGATCTTATAGCTTTATATAACTCAAAAAGGAACTGTAGGAAACATAATGATCTTATAGCTTTATATAACTCAAAAACTGTAGGAACATAATGATCTTATAGCTTTATATAACTCAAAACTCAAAAACTGTAGGAACATAATGATCTTATAGCTTTATATAACTCAAAAACTGTAGGAACATAATGATCTTATAGCTTTATATAACTCAAAAACTGTAGGAACATAATGATCTTATAGCTTTATATAACTCAAAAACTGTAGGAACATAATGATCTTATAGCTTTATATAACTCAAAAACTGTAGGAACATAATGATCTTATAGCTTTATATAACTCAAAACTGTAGGAACATAATGATCTTATAGCTTTATATAACTCAAAACTGTAGGAACATAATGATCTTATAGCTTTATATAACTCAAAACTGTAGGAACATAATGATCTTATAGCTTTATATAACTCAAAACTGTAGGAACATAATGATCTTATAGCTTTATATAACTCAAAACTGTAGGAACATAATGATCTTATAGCTTTATATAACTCAAAACTGTAGGAACATAATGATCTTATAGCTTTATATAACTCAAAACTGTAGGAACATAATGATCTTATAGCTTTATATAACTCAAAAACTGTAGGAACATAATGATCTTATAGCTTTATATAACTCAAAAACTGTAGGAACATAATGATCTTATAGCTTTATATAACTCAAAAACTGTAGGAACATAATGATCTTATAGCTTTATATAACTCAAAACTGTAGGAACATAATGATCTTATAGCTTTATATAACTCAAAAACTGTAGGAACATAATGATCTTATAGCTTTATATAACTCAAAAATAATGTATAGGAACATAATGATCTTATAGCTTTATATAACTCAAAAACTGTAGGAACATAATGATCTTATAGCTTTATATAACTCAAAAACTGTAGGAACATAATGATCTTATAGCTTTATATAACTCAAAACTGTAGGAACATAATGATCTTATAGCTTTATATAACTCAAAAACTGTAGGAACATAATGATCTTATAGCTTTATATAACTCAAAAACTGTAGGAACATAATGATCTTATAGCTTTATATAACTCAAAACTGTAGGAACATAATGATCTTATAGCTTTATATAACTCAAAAACTGTAGGAACATAATGATCTTATAGCTTTATATAACTCAAAAACTGTAGGAACATAATGATCTTATAGCTTTATATAACTCAAAAACTGTAGGAACATAATGATCTTATAGCTTTATATAACTCAAAACTGTAGGAACATAATGATCTTATAGCTTTATATAACTCAAAACTGTAGGAACATAATGATCTTATAGCTTTATATAACTCAAAAACTGTAGGAACATAATGATCTTATAGCTTTATATAACTCAAAACTGTAGGAACATAATGATCTTATAGCTTTATATAACTCAAAAACTGTAGGAACATAATGATCTTATAGCTTTATATAACTCAAAAACTGTAGGAACATAATGATCTTATAGCTTTATATAACTCAAAACTGTAGGAACATAATGATCTTATAGCTTTATATAACTCAAAAACTGTAGGAACATAATGATCTTATAGCTTTATATAACTCAAAAACTGTAGGAACATAATGATCTTATAGCTTTATATAACTCAAAAACTGTAGGAACATAATGATCTTATAGCTTTATATAACTCAAAACTGTAGGAACATAATGATCTTATAGCTTTATATAACTCAAAAACTGTAGGAACATAATGATCTTATAGCTTTATATAACTCAAAAACTGTAGGAACATAATGATCTTATAGCTTTATATAACTCAAAACTGTAGGAACATAATGATCTTTATAGCTTTATATAACTCAAAAACTGTAGGAACATAATGATCTTATAGCTTTATATAACTCAAAACTGTAGGAACATAATGATCTTATAGCTTTATATAACTCAAAAACTGTAGGAACATAATGATCTTATAGCTTTATATAACTCAAAACTGTAGGAACATAATGATCTTATAGCTTTATATAACTCAAAACTGTAGGAACATAATGATCTTATAGCTTTATATAACTCAAAACTGTAGGAACATAATGATCTTATAGCTTTATATAACTCAAAAACTGTAGGAACATAATGATCTTATAGCTTTATATAACTCAAAACTGTAGGAACATAATGATCTTATAGCTTTATATAACTCAAAAACTGTAGGAACATAATGATCTTATAGCTTTATATAACTCAAAAACTGTAGGAACATAATGATCTTATAGCTTTATATAACTCAAAAACTGTAGGAACATAATGATCTTATAGCTTTATATAACTCAAAAACTGTAGGAACATAATGATCTTATAGCTTTATATAACTCAAAAACTGTAGGAACATAATGATCTTATAGCTTTATATAACTCAAAACTGTAGGAACATAATGATCTTATAGCTTTATATAACTCAAAACTGTAGGAACATAATGATCTTATAGCTTTATATAACTCAAAACTGTATAGCTTTATATAACTCAAAACTGTATAATGATCTTATAGCTTTATATAACTCAAAACTGTAGGAACATAATGATCTTATAGCTTTATATAACTCAAAAACTGTAGGAACATAATGATCTTTATATAACTTGTATATAATGATCTTATAGCTTTATATAACTCAAAAACTGTAGGAACATAATGATCTTATAGCTTTATATAACTCAAAAACTGTAGGAACATAATGATCTTATAGCTTTATATAACTCAAAAAACTGTAGGAACATAATGATCTTATATTTATATAACTCAAAAACTGTAGGAACATAATGATCTTATAGCTTTATATAACTCAAAACTGTAGGAACATAATGATCTTATAGCTTTATATAACTCAAAAACTGTAGGAACATAATGATCTTATAGCTTTATATAACTCAAAAACTGTAGGAACATAATGATCTTATAGCTTTATATAACTCAAAAACTGTAGGAACATAATGATCTTATAGCTTTATATAACTCAAAAAGGAACTGTAGGAACATAATGATCTTATAGCTTTATATAACTCAAAAACTGTAGGAACATAATGATCTTATAGCTTTATATAACTCAAAACTGTAGGAACATAATGATCTTATAGCTTTATATAACTCAAAACTGTAGGAACATAATGATCTTATAGCTTTATATAACTCAAAAACTGTAGGAACATAATGATCTTATAGCTTTATATAACTCAAAACTGTAGGAACATAATGATCTTATAGCTTTATATAACTCAAAACTGTAGGAACATAATGATCTTATAGCTTTATATAACTCAAAAAGGAACTGTAGGAACATAATGATCTTATAGCTTTATATAACTCAAAACTGTAGGAACATAATGATCTTATAGCTTTATATAACTCAAAACTGTAGGAACATAATGATCTTATAGCTTTATATAACTCAAAACTGTAGGAACATAATGATCTTATAGCTTTATATAACTCAAAAACTGTAGGAACATAATGATCTTATAGCTTTATATAACTCAAAACTGTAGGAACATAATGATCTTATAGCTTTATATAACTCAAAAAGGAACATAATGATCTGTAGGAACATAATGATCTTATAGCTTTATATAACTCAAAACTGTAGGAACATAATGATCTTATAGCTTTATATAACTCAAAACTGTAGGAACATAATGATCTTATAGCTTTATATAACTCAAAACTGTAGGAACATAATGATCTTATAGCTTTATATAACTCAAAAAGGAACTGTAGGAACATAATGATCTTATAGCTTTATATAACTCAAAACTGTAGGAACATAATGATCTTATAGCTTTATATAACTCAAAACTGTAGGAACATAATGATCTTATAGCTTTATATAACTCAAAAACTGTAGGAACATAATGATCTTATAGCTTTATATAACTCAAAACTGTAGGAACATAATGATCTTATAGCTTTATATAACTCAAAACTGTAGGAACATAATGATCTTATAGCTTTATATAACTCAAAAACTGTAGGAACATAATGATCTTATAGCTTTATATAACTCAAAAACTGTAGGAACATAATGATCTTATAGCTTTATATAACTCAAAAACTGTAGGAACATAATGATCTTATAGCTTTATATAACTCAAAAACTGTAGGAACATAATGATCTTATAGCTTTATATAACTCAAAACTGTAGGAACATAATGATCTTATAGCTTTATATAACTCAAAAACTGTAGGAACATAATGATCTTATAGCTTTATATAACTCAAAAACTGTAGGAACATAATGATCTTATAGCTTTATATAACTCAAAACTGTAGGAACATAATGATCTTATAGCTTTATATAACTCAAAAACTGTAGGAACATAATGATCTTATAGCTTTATATAACTCAAAACTGTAGAACATAATGATCTTATAGCTTTATATAACTCAAAAACTGTAGGAACATAATGATCTTATAGCTTTATATAACTCAAAACTGTAGGAACATAATGATCTTATAGCTTTATATAACTCAAAACTGTAGGAACATAATGATCTTATAGCTTTATATAACTCAAAACTGTAGGAACATAATGATCTTATAGCTTTATATAACTCAAAACTCAAAAACTGTAGGAACATAATGATCTTATAGCTTTATATAACTCAAAAACTGTAGGAACATAATGATCTTATAGCTTTATATAACTCAAAAACTGTAGGAACATAATGATCTTATAGCTTTATATAACTCAAAAAACTGTAGGAACATAATGATCTTATAGCTTTATATAACTCAAAATCTTATAGCTGTAGGAACATAATGATCTTATAGCTTTATATAACTCAAAACTGTAGGAACATAATGATCTTATAGCTTTATATAACTCAAAACTGTAGGAACTGTAGGCTTTAACATAATGATCTTATAGCTTTATATAACTCAAAAACTGTAGGAACATAATGATCTTATAGCTTTATATAACTCAAAAACTGTAGGAACATAATGATCTTATAGCTTTATATAACTCAAAACTGTAGGAACATAATGATCTTATAGCTTTATATAACTCAAAACTGTAGGAACATAATGATCTTATAGCTTTATATAACTCAAAAACTGTAGGAACATAATGATCTTATAGCTTTATATAACTCAAAAAGGAACTGTAGGAACATAATGATCTTATAGCTTTATATAACTCAAAACTGTAGGAACATAATGATCTTATAGCTTTATATAACTCAAAACTGTAGGAACATAATGATCTTATAGCTTTATATAACTCAAAAACTGTAGGAACATAATGATCTTATAGCTTTATATAACTCAAAACTGTAGGAACATAATGATCTTATAGCTTTATATAACTCAAAAACTGTAGGAACATAATGATCTTATAGCTTTATATAACTCAAAACTGTAGGAACATAATGATCTTATAGCTTTATATAACTCAAAAACTGTAGGAACATAATGATCTTATAGCTTTATATAACTCAAAAACTGTAGGAACATAATGATCTTATAGCTTTATATAACTCAAAAACTGTAGGAACATAATGATCTTATAGCTTTATATAACTCAAAAACTGTAGGAACATAATGATCTTATAGCTTTATATAACTCAAAACTGTAGGAACATAATGATCTTATAGCTTTATATAACTCAAAAACTGTAGGAACATAATGATCTTATAGCTTTATATAACTCAAAAACTGTAGGAACATAATGATCTTATAGCTTTATATAACTCAAAAAACTGTAGGAACATAATGATCTTATAGCTTTATATAACTCAAAAACTGTAGGAACATAATGATCTTATAGCTTTATATAACTCAAAAACTGTAGGAACATAATGATCTTATAGCTTTATATAACTCAAAACTGTAGGAACATAATGATCTTATAGCTTTATATAACTCAAAAACTGTAGGAACATAATGATCTTATAGCTTTATATAACTCAAAAAAAACTGTAGGAACATAATGATCTTATAGCTTTATATAACTCAAAACTGTAGGAACATAATGATCTTATAGCTTTATATAACTCAAAACTGTAGGAACATAATGATCTTATAGCTTTATATAACTCAAAAACTGTAGGAACATAATGATCTTATAGCTTTATATAACTCAAAAACTGTAGGAACATAATGATCTTATAGCTTTATATAACTCAAAACTGTAGGAACATAATGATCTTATAGCTTTATATAACTCAAAACTGTAGGAACATAATGATCTTATAGCTTTATATAACTCAAAAACTGTAGGAACATAATGATCTTATAGCTTTATATAACTCAAAAACTGTAGGAACATAATGATCTTATAGCTTTATATAACTCAAAAACTGTAGGAACATAATGATCTTATAGCTTTATATAACTCAAAAACTGTAGGAACATAATGATCTTATAGCTTTATATAACTCAAAAACTGTAGGAACATAATGATCTTATAGCTTTATATAACTCAAAACTGTAGGAACATAATGATCTTATAGCTTTATATAACTCAAAAACTGTAGGAACATAATGATCTTATAGCTTTATATAACTCAAAAACTGTAGGAACATAATGATCTTATAGCTTTATATAACTCAAAAACTGTAGGAACATTTATATAACTCAAAAACTGTAGGAACATAATGATCTTATAGCTTTATATAACTCAAAAACTGTAGGAACATAATGATCTTATAGCTTTATATAACTCAAAACTGTAGGAACATAATGATCTTATAGCTTTATATAACTCAAAAACTGTAGGAACATAATGATCTTATAGCTTTATATAACTCAAAAACTGTAGGAACATAATGATCTTATAGCTTTATATAACTCAAAACTGTAGGAACATAATGATCTTATAGCTTTATATAACTCAAAAACTGTAGGAACATAATGATCTTATAGCTTTATATAACTCAAAAACTGTAGGAACATAATGATCTTATAGCTTTATATAACTCAAAAACTGTAGGAACATAATGATCTTATAGCTTTATATAACTCAAAACTGTAGGAACATAATGATCTTATAGCTTTATATAACTCAAAAACTGTAGGAACATAATGATCTTATAGCTTTATATAACTCAAAAACTGTAGGAACATAATGATCTTATAGCTTTATATAACTCAAAAACTGTAGGAACATAATGATCTTATAGCTTTATATAACTCAAAAACTGTAGGAACATAATGATCTTATAGCTTTATATAACTCAAAACTGTAGGAACATAATGATCTTATAGCTTTATATAACTCAAAACTGTAGGAACATAATGATCTTATAGCTTTATATAACTCAAAAACTGTAGGAACATAATGATCTTATAGCTTTATATAACTCAAAACTGTAGGAACATAATGATCTTATAGCTTTATATAACTCAAAACTGTAGGAACATAATGATCTTATAGCTTTATATAACTCAAAACTGTAGGAACATAATGATCTTATAGCTTTATATAACTCAAAACTGTAGGAACATAATGATCTTATAGCTTTATATAACTCAAAAACTGTAGGAACATAATGATCTTATAGCTTTATATAACTCAAAACTGTAGGAACATAATGATCTTATAGCTTTATATAACTCAAAAACTGTAGGAACATAATGATCTTATAGCTTTATATAACTCAAAACTGTAGGAACATAATGATCTTATAGCTTTATATAACTCAAAAACTGTAGGAACATAATGATCTTATAGCTTTATATAACTCAAAACTGTAGGAACATAATGATCTTATAGCTTTATATAACTCAAAACTGTAGGAACATAATGATTTTATAGCTTTATATAACTTTATATAACTCAAAAACTGTAGGAACATAATGATCTTATAGCTTTATATAACTCAAAAACTGTAGGAACATAATGATCTTATAGCTTTATATAACTCAAAAACTGTAGGAACATAATGATCTTATAGCTTTATATAACTCAAAACTGTAGGAACATAATGATCTTATAGCTTTATATAACTCAAAAACTGTAGGAACATAATGATCTTATAGCTTTATATAACTCAAAAACTGTAGGAACATAATGATCTTATAGCTTTATATAACTCAAAAACTGTAGGAACATAATGATCTTATAGCTTTATATAACTCAAAACTGTAGGAACATAATGATCTTATAGCTTTATATAACTCAAAAAACTGTAGGAACATAATGATCTTATAGCTTTATATAACTCAAAAACTGTAGGAACATAATGATCTTATAGCTTTATATAACTCAAAAACTGTAGGAACATAATGATCTTATAGCTTTATATAACTCAAAAACTGTAGGAACATAATGATCTTATAGCTTTATATAACTCAAAAACTGTAGGAACATAATGATCTTATAGCTTTATATAACTCAAAAACTGTAGGAACATAATGATCTTATAGCTTTATATAACTCAAAAACTGTAGGAACATAATGATCTTATAGCTTTATATAACTCAAAAACTGTAGGAACATAATGATCTTATAGCTTTATATAACTCAAAATAACTGTAGGAACATAATGATCTTATAGCTTTATATAACTCAAAACTGTAGGAACATAATGATCTTATAGCTTTATATAACTCAAAAACTGTAGGAACATAATGATCTTATAGCTTTATATAACTCAAAAACTGTAGGAACATAATGATCTTATAGCTTTATATAACTCAAAAACTGTAGGAACATAATGATCTTATAGCTTTATATAACTCAAAAACTGTAGGAACATAATGATCTTATAGCTTTATATAACTCAAAAACTGTAGGAACATAATGATCTTATAGCTTTATATAACTCAAAAACTGTAGGAACATAATGATCTTATAGCTTTATATAACTCAAAAACTGTAGGAACATAATGATCTTATAGCTTTATATAACTCAAAAACTGTAGGAACATAATGATCTTATAGCTTTAATATAACTCAAAAACTGTAGGAACATAATGATCTTATAGCTTTATATAACTCAAAAACTGTAGGAACATAATGATCTGTTTATATAACTCAAAACTGTAGGAACATAATGATCTTATAGCTTTATATAACTCAAAACTGTAGGAACATAATGATCTTATAGCTTTATATAACTCAAAAACTGTAGGAACATGATAGGATACATAATGATAATGATCTTATAGCTTTATATAACTCAAAAACTGTAGGAACATAATGATCTTATAGCTTTATATAACTCAAAACTGTAGGAACATAATGATCTTATAGCTTTATATAACTCAAAAACTGTAGGAACATAATGATCTTATAGCTTTATATAACTCAAAAACTGTAGGAACATAATGATCTTATAGCTTTATATAACTCAAAACTGTAGGAACATAATGATCTTATAGCTTTATATAACTCAAAACTGTAGGAACATAATGATCTTATAGCTTTATATAACTCAAAAAAAAACTGTAGGAACATAATGATCTTATAGCTTTATATAACTCAAAACTGTAGGAACATAATGATCTTATAGCTTTATATAACTCAAAAACTGTAGGAACATAATGATCTTATAGCTTTATATAACTCAAAACTGTAGGAACATAATGATCTTATAGCTTTATATAACTCATAAACTCTGTAGGAACATAATGATCTTATAGCTTTATATAACTCAAAACTGTAGGAACATAATGATCTTATAGCTTTATATAACTCAAAAACTGTAGGAACATAATGATCTTATAGCTTTATATAACTCAAAACTGTAGGAACATAATGATCTTATAGCTTTATATAACTCAAAAACTGTAGGAACATAATGATCTTATAGCTTTATATAACTCAAAACTGTAGGAACATAATGATCTTATAGCTTTATATAACTCAAAAACTGTAGGAACATAATGATCTTATAGCTTTATATAACTCAAAACTGTAGGAACATAATGATCTTATAGCTTTATATAACTCAAAAACTGTAGGAACATAATGATCTTATAGCTTTATATAACTCAAAACTGTAGGAACATAATGATCTTATAGCTTTATATAACTCAAAACTGTAGGAACATAATGATCTTATAGCTTTATATAACTCAAAAACTGTAGGAACATAATGATCTTATAGCTTTATATAACTCAAAAACTGTAGGAACATAATGATCTTATAGCTTTATATAACTCAAAACTGTAGGAACATAATGATCTTATAGCTTTATATAACTCAAAACTGTAGGAACATAATGATCTTATAGCTTTATATAACTCAAAAACTGTAGGAACATAATGATCTTATAGCTTTATATAACTCAAAACTGTAGGAACATAATGATCTTATAGCTTTATATAACTCAAAACTGTAGGAACATAATGATCTTATAGCTTTATATAACTCAAAAACTGTAGGAACATAATGATCTTATAGCTTTATATAACTCAAAACTGTAGGAACATAATGATCTTATAGCTTTATATAACTCAAAACTGTAGGAACATAATGATCTTATAGCTTTATATAACTCAAAACTGTAGGAACATAATGATCTTATAGCTTTATATAACTCAAAAACTGTAGGAACATAATGATCTTATAGCTTTATATAACTCAAAAACTGTAGGAACTGATATAGCTTTATATAACTCAAAACTGTAGGAACATAATGATCTTATAGCTTTATATAACTCAAAAACTGTAGGAACATAATGATCTTATAGCTTTATATAACTCAAAACTGTAGGAACTGTAGGAACATAATGATCTTATAGCTTTATATAACTCAAAAACTGTAGGAACATAATGATCTTATAGCTTTATATAACTCAAAAACTGTAGGAACATAATGATCTTATAGCTTTATATAACTCAAAACTGTAGGAACATAATGATCTTATAGCTTTATAACTCAAAACTGTAGGAACATAATGATCTTATAGCTTTATATAACTCAAAAATGATCTGGAACATAATGATCTTATAGCTTTATATAACTCAAAACTGTAGGAACATAATGATCTTATAGCTTTATATAACTCAAAACTGTAGGAACATAATGATCTTATAGCTTTATATAACTCAAAACTGTAGGAACATAATGATCTTATAGCTTTATATAACTCAAAACTGTAGGAACATAATGATCTTATAGCTTTATATAACTCAAAAACTGTAGGAACATAATGATCTTATAGCTTTATATAACTCAAAACTGTAGGAACATAATGATCTTATAGCTTTATATAACTCAAAAACTGTAGGAACATAATGATCTTATAGCTTTATATAACTCAAAACTGTAGGAACATAATGATCTTATAGCTTTATATAACTCAAAAACTGTAGGAACATAATGATCTTATAGCTTTATATAACTCAAAAACTGTAGGAACTGTAGGAAACATAATGATCTTATAGCTTTATATAACTCAAAACTGTAGGAACATAATGATCTTATAGCTTTATATAACTCAAAAAACTGTAGGAACATAATGATCTTATAGCTTTATATAACTCAAAACTGTAGGAACATAATGATCTTATAGCTTTATATAACTCAAAACTGTAGGAACATAATGATCTTATAGCTTTATATAACTCAAAACTGTAGGAACATAATGATCTTATAGCTTTATATAACTCAAAAACTGTAGGAACATAATGATCTTATAGCTTTATATAACTCAAAACTGTAGGAACATAATGATCTTATAGCTTTATATAACTCAAAACTGTAGGAACATAATGATCTTATAGCTTTATATAACTCAAAACTGTAGGAACATAATGATCTTATAGCTTTATATAACTCAAAAACTGTAGGAACATAATGATCTTATAGCTTTATATAACTCAAAAACTGTAGGAACATAATGATCTTATAGCTTTATATAACTCAAAACTGTAGGAACATAATGATCTTATAGCTTTATATAACTCAAAACTGTAGGAACATAATGATCTTATAGCTTTATATAACTCAAAACTGTAGGAACATAATGATCTTATAGCTTTATATAACTCAAAACTGTAGGAACATAATGATCTTATAGCTTTATATAACTCAAAACTGTAGGAACATAATGATCTTATAGCTTTATATAACTCAAAAACTGTAGGAACATAATGATCTTATAGCTTTATATAACTCAAAACTGTAGGAACATAATGATCTTATAGCTTTATATAACTCAAAACTGTAGGAACATAATGATCTTATAGCTTTATATAACTCAAAAACTGTAGGAACATAATGATCTTATAGCTTTATATAACTCAAAAACTGTAGGAACATAATGATCTTATAGCTTTATATAACTCAAAAAGGAACTGTAGGAACATAATGATCTTATAGCTTTATATAACTCAAAACTGTAGGAACATAATGATCTTATAGCTTTATATAACTCAAAACTGTAGGAACATAATGATCTTATAGCTTTATATAACTCAAAACTGTAGGAACATAATGATCTTATAGCTTTATATAACTCAAAAACTGTAGGAACATAATGATCTTATAGCTTTATATAACTCAAAAACTGTAGGAACATAATGATCTTATAGCTTTATATAACTCAAAAACTGTAGGAACATAATGATCTTATAGCTTTATATAACTCAAAACTGTAGGAACATAATGATCTTATAGCTTTATATAACTCAAAACTGTAGGAACATAATGATCTTATAGCTTTATATAACTCAAAACTGTAGGAACATAATGATCTTATAGCTTTATATAACTCAAAAACTGTAGGAACATAATGATCTTATAGCTTTATATAACTCAAAAACTGTAGGAACATAATGATCTTATAGCTTTATATAACTCAAAAACTGTAGGAACATAATGATCTTATAGCTTTATATAACTCAAAAACTGTAGGAACATAATGATCTTATAGCTTTATATAACTCAAAAACTGTAGGAACATAATGATCTTATAGCTTTATATAACTCAAAAACTGTAGGAACATAATGATCTTATAGCTTTATATAACTCAAAACTGTAGGAACATAATGATCTTATAGCTTTATATAACTCAAAACTGTAGGAACATAATGATCTTATAGCTTTATATAACTCAAAACTGTAGGAACATAATGATCTTATAGCTTTATATAACTCAAAACTGTAGGAACATAATGATCTTATAGCTTTATATAACTCAAAACTGTAGGAACATAATGATCTTATAGCTTTATATAACTCAAAACTGTAGGAACATAATGATCTTATAGCTTTATATAACTCAAAACTGTAGGAACATAATGATCTTATAGCTTTATATAACTCAAAACTGTAGGAACATAATGATCTTATAGCTTTATATAACTCAAAAACTGTAGGAACATAATGATCTTATAGCTTTATATAACTCAAAAACTGTAGGAACATAATGATCTTATAGCTTTATATAACTCAAAAACTGTAGGAACATAATGATCTTATAGCTTTATATAACTCAAAAACTGTAGGAACATAATGATCTTATAGCTTTATATAACTCAAAACTGTAGGAACATAATGATCTTATAGCTTTATATAACTCAAAACTGTAGGAACATAATGATCTTATAGCTTTATATAACTCAAAACTGTAGGAACATAATGATCTTATAGCTTTATATAACTCAAAAACTGTAGGAACATAATGATCTTATAGCTTTATATAACTCAAAAACTGTAGGAACATAATGATCTTATAGCTTTATATAACTCAAAACTGTAGGAACATAATGATCTTATAGCTTTATATAACTCAAAAACTGTAGGAACATAATGATCTTATAGCTTTATATAACTCAAAACTGTAGGAACATAATGATCTTATAGCTTTATATAACTCAAAAACTGTAGGAACATAATGATCTTATAGCTTTATATAACTCAAAACTGTAGGAACATAATGATCTTATAGCTTTATATAACTCAAAACTGTAGGAACATAATGATCTTATAGCTTTATATAACTCAAAAACTGTAGGAACATAATGATCTTATAGCTTTATATAACTCAAAAACTGTAGGAACATAATGATCTTATAGCTTTATATAACTCAAAAACTGTAGGAACATAATGATCTTATAGCTTTATATAACTCAAAAACTGTAGGAACATAATGATCTTATAGCTTTATATAACTCAAAACTGTAGGAACATAATGATCTTATAGCTTTATATAACTCAAAAACTGTAGGAACATAATGATCTTATAGCTTTATATAACTCAAAACTGTAGGAACATAATGATCTTATAGCTTTATATAACTCAAAACTGTAGGAACATAATGATCTTATAGCTTTATATAACTCAAAACTGTAGGAACATAATGATCTTATAGCTTTATATAACTCAAAAACTGTAGGAACATAATGATCTTATAGCTTTATATAACTCAAAACTGTAGGAACATAATGATCTTATAGCTTTATATAACTCAAAAACTGTAGGAACATAATGATCTTATAGCTTTATATAACTCAAAAACTGTAGGAACATAATGATCTTATAGCTTTATATAACTCAAAACTGTAGGAACATAATGATCTTATAGCTTTATATAACTCAAAAACTGTAGGAACATAATGATCTTATAGCTTTATATAACTCAAAACTGTAGGAACATAATGATCTTATAGCTTTATATAACTCAAAACTGTAGGAACATAATGATCTTATAGCTTTATATAACTCAAAAACTGTAGGAACATAATGATCTTATAGCTTTATATAACTCAAAACTGTAGGAACATAATGATCTTATAGCTTTATATAACTCAAAACTGTAGGAACATAATGATCTTATAGCTTTATATAACTCAAAACTGTAGGAACATAATGATCTTATAGCTTTATATAACTCAAAACTGTAGGAACATAATGATCTTATAGCTTTATATAACTCAAAACTGTAGGAACATAATGATCTTATAGCTTTATATAACTCAAAAACTGTAGGAACATAATGATCTTATAGCTTTATATAACTCAAAACTGTAGGAACATAATGATCTTATAGCTTTATATAACTCAAAAACTGTAGGAACATAATGATCTTATAGCTTTATATAACTCAAAAACTGTAGGAACATAATGATCTTATAGCTTTATATAACTCAAAACTGTAGGAACATAATGATCTTATAGCTTTATATAACTCAAAACTGTAGGAACATAATGATCTTATAGCTTTATATAACTCAAAACTGTAGGAACATAATGATCTTATAGCTTTATATAACTCAAAACTGTAGGAACATAATGATCTTATAGCTTTATATAACTCAAAACTGTAGGAACATAATGATCTTATAGCTTTATATAACTCAAAACTGTAGGAACATAATGATCTTATAGCTTTATATAACTCAAAACTGTAGGAACATAATGATCTTATAGCTTTATATAACTCAAAACTGTAGGAACATAATGATCTTATAGCTTTATATAACTCAAAAACTGTAGGAACATAATGATCTTATAGCTTTATATAACTCAAAAACTGTAGGAACATAATGATCTTATAGCTTTATATAACTCAAAAACTGTAGGAACATAATGATCTTATAGCTTTATATAACTCAAAAACTGTAGGAACATAATGATCTTATAGCTTTATATAACTCAAAACTGTAGGAACATAATGATCTTATAGCTTTATATAACTCAAAACTGTAGGAACATAATGATATAGCTATATAACTCAAAAACTGTAGGAACATAATGATCTTATAGCTTTATATAACTCAAAAACTGTAGGAACATAATGATCTTATAGCTTTATATAACTCAAAACTGTAGGAACATAATGATCTTATAGCTTTATATAACTCAAAACTGTAGGAACATAATGATCTTATAGCTTTATATAACTCAAAACTGTAGGAACATAATGATCTTATAGCTTTATATAACTCAAAAACTGTAGGAACATAATGATCTTATAGCTTTATATAACTCAAAAAGGAACATAATGATAGGTAGGAACATAATGATCTTATAGCTTTATATAACTCAAAACTGTAGGAACATAATGATCTTATAGCTTTATATAACTCAAAACTGTAGGAACATAATGATCTTATAGCTTTATATAACTCAAAACTGTAGGAACATAATGATCTTATAGCTTTATATAACTCAAAACTGTAGGAACATAATGATCTTATAGCTTTATATAACTCAAAACTGTAGGAACATAATGATCTTATAGCTTTATATAACTCAAAACTGTAGGAACATAATGATCTTATAGCTTTATATAACTCAAAACTGTAGGAACATAATGATCTTATAGCTTTATATAACTCAAAACTGTAGGAACATAATGATCTTATAGCTTTATATAACTCAAAAACTGTAGGAACATAATGATCTTATAGCTTTATATAACTCAAAACTGTAGGAACATAATGATCTTATAGCTTTATATAACTCAAAACTGTAGGAACATAATGATCTTATAGCTTTATATAACTCAAAAACTGTAGGAACATAATGATCTTATAGCTTTATATAACTCAAAACTGTAGGAACATAATGATCTTATAGCTTTATATAACTCAAAAAACTGTAGGAACATAATGATCTTATATTTATATAACTCAAAACTGTAGGAACATAATGATCTTATAGCTTTATATAACTCAAAACTGTAGGAACATAATGATCTTATAGCTTTATATAACTCAAAAAGGAACTGTAGGAACATAATGATCTTATAGCTTTATATAACTCAAAACTGTAGGAACATAATGATCTTATAGCTTTATATAACTCAAAAACTGTAGGAACATAATGATCTTATAGCTTTATATAACTCAAAACTGTAGGAACATAATGATCTTATAGCTTTATATAACTCAAAACTGTAGGAACATAATGATCTTATAGCTTTATATAACTCAAAAACTGTAGGAACATAATGATCTTATAGCTTTATATAACTCAAAACTGTAGGAACATAATGATCTTATAGCTTTATATAACTCAAAACTGTAGGAACATAATGATCTTATAGCTTTATATAACTCAAAACTGTAGGAACATAATGATCTTATAGCTTTATATAACTCAAAAACTGTAGGAACATAATGATCTTATAGCTTTATATAACTCAAAAACTGTAGGAACATAATGATCTTATAGCTTTATATAACTCAAAAACTGTAGGAACATAATGATCTTATAGCTTTATATAACTCAAAAACTGTAGGAACATAATGATCTTATAGCTTTATATAACTCAAAACTGTAGGAACATAATGATCTTATAGCTTTATATAACTCAAAAACTGTAGGAACATAATGATCTTATAGCTTTATATAACTCAAAAACTGTAGGAACATAATGATCTTATAGCTTTATATAACTCAAAACTGTAGGAACATAATGATCTTATAGCTTTATATAACTCAAAACTGTAGGAACATAATGATCTTATAGCTTTATATAACTCAAAACTGTAGGAACATAATGATCTTATAGCTTTATATAACTCAAAACTGTAGGAACATAATGATCTTATAGCTTTATATAACTCAAAACTGTAGGAACATAATGATCTTATAGCTTTATATAACTCAAAACTGTAGGAACATAATGATCTTATAGCTTTATATAACTCAAAACTGTAGGAACATAATGATCTTATAGCTTTATATAACTCAAAAACTGTAGGAACATAATGATCTTATAGCTTTATATAACTCAAAACTGTAGGAACATAATGATCTTTATATAACTCAAAAACTGTAGGAACATAATGATCTTATAGCTTTATATAACTCAAAAACTGTAGGAACATAATGATCTTATAGCTTTATATAACTCAAAACTGTAGGAACATAATGATCTTATAGCTTTATATAACTCAAAAACTGTAGGAACATAATGATCTTATAGCTTTATATAACTCAAAACTGTAGGAACATAATGATCTTATAGCTTTATATAACTCAAAACTGTAGGAACATAATGATCTTATAGCTTTATATAACTCAAAAACTGTAGGAACATAATGATCTTATAGCTTTATATAACTCAAAACTGTAGGAACATAATGATCTTATAGCTTTATATAACTCAAAACTGTAGGAACATAATGATCTTATAGCTTTATATAACTCAAAAACTGTAGGAACATAATGATCTTATAGCTTTATATAACTCAAAACTGTAGGAACATAATGATCTTATAGCTTTATATAACTCAAAACTGTAGGAACATAATGATCTTATAGCTTTATATAACTCAAAAACTGTAGGAACATAATGATCTTATAGCTTTATATAACTCAAAACTGTAGGAACATAATGATCTTATAGCTTTATATAACTCAAAAACTGTAGGAACATAATGATCTTATAGCTTTATATAACTCAAAACTGTAGGAACATAATGATCTTATAGCTTTATATAACTCAAAACTGTAGGAACATAATGATCTTATAGCTTTATATAACTCAAAAACTGTAGGAACATAATGATCTTATAGCTTTATATAACTCAAAAACTGTAGGAACATAATGATCTTATAGCTTTATATAACTCAAAAACTGTAGGAACATAATGATCTTATAGCTTTATATAACTCAAAACTGTAGGAACATAATGATCTTATAGCTTTATATAACTCAAAACTGTAGGAACATAATGATCTTATAGCTTTATATAACTCAAAACTGTAGGAACATAATGATCTTATAGCTTTATATAACTCAAAACTGTAGGAACATAATGATCTTATAGCTTTATATAACTCAAAAACTGTAGGAACATAATGATCTTATAGCTTTATATAACTCAAAACTGTAGGAACATAATGATCTTATAGCTTTATATAACTCAAAACTGTAGGAACATAATGATCTTATAGCTTTATATAACTCAAAACTGTAGGAACATAATGATCTTATAGCTTTATATAACTCAAAACTGTAGGAACATAATGATCTTATAGCTTTATATAACTCAAAACTGTAGGAACATAATGATCTTATAGCTTTATATAACTCAAAACTGTAGGAACATAATGATCTTATAGCTTTATATAACTCAAAAACTGTAGGAACATAATGATCTTATAGCTTTATATAACTCAAAAACTGTAGGAACATAATGATCTTATAGCTTTATATAACTCAAAACTGTAGGAACATAATGATCTTATAGCTTTATATAACTCAAAAACTGTAGGAACATAATGATCTTATAGCTTTATATAACTCAAAACTGTAGGAACATAATGATCTTATAGCTTTATATAACTCAAAAACTGTAGGAACATAATGATCTTATAGCTTTATATAACTCAAAACTGTAGGAACATAATGATCTTATAGCTTTATATAACTCAAAACTGTAGGAACATAATGATCTTATAGCTTTATATAACTCAAAAACTGTAGGAACATAATGATCTTATAGCTTTATATAACTCAAAACTGTAGGAACATAATGATCTTATAGCTTTATATAACTCAAAACTGTAGGAACATAATGATCTTATAGCTTTATATAACTCAAAAACTGTAGGAACATAATGATCTTATAGCTTTATATAACTCAAAAACTGTAGGAACATAATGATCTTATAGCTTTATATAACTCAAAACTGTAGGAACATAATGATCTTATAGCTTTATATAACTCAAAAACTGTAGGAACATAATGATCTTATAGCTTTATATAACTCAAAACTGTAGGAACATAATGATCTTATAGCTTTATATAACTCAAAAAACTGTAGGAACATAATGATCTTATAGCTTTATATAACTCAAAACTGTAGGAACATAATGATCTTATAGCTTTATATAACTCAAAACTGTAGGAACATAATGATCTTATAGCTTTATATAACTCAAAAACTGTAGGAACATAATGATCTTATAGCTTTATATAACTCAAAACTGTAGGAACATAATGATCTTATAGCTTTATATAACTCAAAACTGTAGGAACATAATGATCTTATAGCTTTATATAACTCAAAACTGTAGGAACATAATGATCTTATAGCTTTATATAACTCAAAACTGTAGGAACATAATGATCTTATAGCTTTATATAACTCAAAACTGTAGGAACATAATGATCTTATAGCTTTATATAACTCAAAAACTGTAGGAACATAATGATCTTATAGCTTTATATAACTCAAAACTGTAGGAACATAATGATCTTATAGCTTTATATAACTCAAAAACTGTAGGAACATAATGATCTTATAGCTTTATATAACTCAAAAACTGTAGGAACATAATGATCTTATAGCTTTATATAACTCAAAACTGTAGGAACATAATGATCTTATAGCTTTATATAACTCAAAACTGTAGGAACATAATGATCTTATAGCTTGTATAATGATCTTACTCTCAAAACTGTAGGAACATAATGATCTTATAGCTTTATATAACTCAAAACTGTAGGAACATAATGATCTTATAGCTTTATATAACTCAAAACTGTAGGAACATAATGATCTTATAGCTTTATATAACTCAAAAACTGTAGGAACATAATGATCTTATAGCTTTATATAACTCAAAACTGTAGGAACATAATGATCTTATAGCTTTATATAACTCAAAACTGTAGGAACATAATGATCTTATAGCTTTATATAACTCAAAACTGTAGGAACATAATGATCTTATAGCTTTATATAACTCAAAACTGTAGGAACATAATGATCTTATAGCTTTATATAACTCAAAACTGTAGGAAACATAATGATCTTATAGCTTTATATAACTCAAAACTGTAGGAACATAATGATCTTATAGCTTTATATAACTCAAAAACTGTAGGAACATAATGATCTTATAGCTTTATATAACTCAAAACTGTAGGAACATAATGATCTTATAGCTTTATATAACTCAAAACTGTAGGAACATAATGATCTTATAGCTTTATATAACTCAAAACTGTAGGAACATAATGATCTTATAGCTTTATATAACTCAAAAACTGTAGGAACATAATGATCTTATAGCTTTATATAACTCAAAACTGTAGGAACATAATGATCTTATAGCTTTATATAACTCAAAACTGTAGGAACATAATGATCTTATAGCTTTATATAACTCAAAAACTGTAGGAACATAATGATCTTATAGCTTTATATAACTCAAAACTGTAGGAACATAATGATCTTATAGCTTTATATAACTCAAAACTGTAGGAACATAATGATCTTATAGCTTTATATAACTCAAAAACTGTAGGAACATAATGATCTTATAGCTTTATATAACTCAAAAACTGTAGGAACATAATGATCTTATAGCTTTATATAACTCAAAAACTGTAGGAACATAATGATCTTATAGCTTTATATAACTCAAAAACTGTAGGAACATAATGATCTTATAGCTTTATATAACTCAAAAACTGTAGGAACATAATGATCTTATAGCTTTATATAACTCAAAAACTGTAGGAACATAATGATCTTATAGCTTTATATAACTCAAAACTGTAGGAACATAATGATCTTATAGCTTTATATAACTCAAAACTGTAGGAACATAATGATCTTATAGCTTTATATAACTCAAAACTGTAGGAACATAATGATCTTATAGCTTTATATAACTCAAAACTGTAGGAACATAATGATCTTATAGCTTTATATAACTCAAAAACTGTAGGAACATAATGATCTTATAGCTTTATATAACTCAAAACTGTAGGAACATAATGATCTTATAGCTTTATATAACTCAAAACTGTAGGAACATAATGATCTTATAGCTTTATATAACTCAAAAACTGTAGGAACATAATGATCTTATAGCTTTATATAACTCAAAACTGTAGGAACATAATGATCTTATAGCTTTATATAACTCAAAAACTGTAGGAACATAATGATCTTATAGCTTTATATAACTCAAAAACTGTAGGAACATAATGATCTTATAGCTTTATATAACTCAAAACTGTAGGAACATAATGATCTTATAGCTTTATATAACTCAAAAACTGTAGGAACATAATGATCTTATAGCTTTATATAACTCAAAACTGTAGGAACATAATGATCTTATAGCTTTATATAACTCAAAAACTGTAGGAACATAATGATCTTATAGCTTTATATAACTCAAAACTGTAGGAACATAATGATCTTATAGCTTTATATAACTCAAAAACTGTAGGAACATAATGATCTTATAGCTTTATATAACTCAAAACTGTAGGAACATAATGATCTTATAGCTTTATATAACTCAAAACTGTAGGAACATAATGATCTTATAGCTTTATATAACTCAAAACTGTAGGAACATAATGATCTTATAGCTTTATATAACTCAAAAACTGTAGGAACATAATGATCTTATAGCTTTATATAACTCAAAACTGTAGGAACATAATGATCTTATAGCTTTATATAACTCAAAACTGTAGGAACATAATGATCTTATAGCTTTATATAACTCAAAACTGTAGGAACATAATGATCTTATAGCTTTATATAACTCAAAACTGTAGGAACATAATGATCTTATAGCTTTATATAACTCAAAACTGTAGGAACATAATGATCTTATAGCTTTATATAACTCAAAACTGTAGGAACATAATGATCTTATAGCTTTATATAACTCAAAACTGTAGGAACATAATGATCTTATAGCTTTATATAACTCAAAAACTGTAGGAACATAATGATCTTATAGCTTTATATAACTCAAAAACTGTAGGAACATAATGATCTTATAGCTTTATATAACTCAAAAACTGTAGGAACATAATGATCTTATAGCTTTATATAACTCAAAACTGTAGGAACATAATGATCTTATAGCTTTATATAACTCAAAACTGTAGGAACATAATGATCTTATAGCTTTATATAACTCAAAAACTGTAGTAGAACATAATGATCTTATAGCTTTATATAACTCAAAACTGTAGGAACATAATGATCTTATAGCTTTATATAACTCAAAAACTGTAGGAACATAATGATCTTATAGCTTTATATAACTCAAAACTGTAGGAACATAATGATCTTATAGCTTTATATAACTCAAAAACTGTAGGAACATAATGATCTTATAGCTTTATATAACTCAAAAACTGTAGGAACATAATGATCTTATAGCTTTATATAACTCAAAACTGTAGGAACATAATGATCTTATAGCTTTATATAACTCAAAAACTGTAGGAACATAATGATCTTATAGCTTTATATAACTCAAAACTGTAGGAACATAATGATCTTATAGCTTTATATAACTCAAAAACTGTAGGAACATAATGATCTTATAGCTTTATATAACTCAAAAACTGTAGGAACATAATGATCTTATAGCTTTATATAACTCAAAAACTGTAGGAACATAATGATCTTATAGCTTTATATAACTCAAAACTGTAGGAACATAATGATCTTATAGCTTTATATAACTCAAAACTGTAGGAACATAATGATCTTATAGCTTTATATAACTCAAAACTGTAGGAACATAATGATCTTATAGCTTTATATAACTCAAAAACTGTAGGAACATAATGATCTTATAGCTTTATATAACTCAAAAACTGTAGGAACATAATGATCTTATAGCTTTATATAACTCAAAAACTGTAGGAACATAATGATCTTATAGCTTTATATAACTCAAAACTGTAGGAACATAATGATCTTATAGCTTTATATAACTCAAAAACTGTAGGAACATAATGATCTTATAGCTTTATATAACTCAAAAACTGTAGGAACATAATGATCTTATAGCTTTATATAACTCAAAAACTGTAGGAACATAATGATCTTATAGCTTTATATAACTCAAAAACTGTAGGAACATAATGATCTTATAGCTTTATATAACTCAAAACTGTAGGAACATAATGATCTTATAGCTTTATATAACTCAAAACTGTAGGAACATAATGATCTTATAGCTTTATATAACTCAAAACTGTAGGAACATAATGATCTTATAGCTTTATATAACTCAAAACTGTAGGAACATAATGATCTTATAGCTTTATATAACTCAAAACTGTAGGAACATAATGATCTTATAGCTTTATATAACTCAAAAACTGTAGGAACATAATGATCTTATAGCTTTATATAACTCAAAAACTGTAGGAACATAATGATCTTATAGCTTTATATAACTCAAAAACTGTAGGAACTGTAGCTTTATATAACTCAAAAACTGTAAACATAATGATCTTATAGCTTTATATAACTCAAAAACTGTAGGAACATAATGATCTTATAGCTTTATATAACTCAAAAACTGTAGGAACATAATGATCTTATAGCTTTATATAACTCAAAACTGTAGGAACATAATGATCTTATAGCTTTATATAACTCAAAAACTGTAGGAACATAATGATCTTATAGCTTTATATAACTCAAAAACTGTAGGAACATAATGATCTTATAGCTTTATATAACTCAAAACTGTAGGAACATAATGATCTTATAGCTTTATATAACTCAAAAACTGTAGGAACATAATGATCTTATAGCTTTATATAACTCAAAACTGTAGGAACATAATGATCTTATAGCTTTATATAACTCAAAAACTGTAGGAACATAATGATCTTATAGCTTTATATAACTCAAAAACTGTAGGAACATAATGATCTTATAGCTTTATATAACTCAAAACTGTAGGAACATAATGATCTTATAGCTTTATATAACTCAAAAACTGTAGGAACATAATGATCTTATAGCTTTATATAACTCAAAACTGTAGGAACATAATGATCTTATAGCTTTATATAACTCAAAACTGTAGGAACATAATGATCTTATAGCTTTATATAACTCAAAACTGTAGGAACATAATGATCTTATAGCTTTATATAACTCAAAAACTGTAGGAACATAATGATCTTATAGCTTTATATAACTCAAAAACTGTAGGAACATAATGATCTTATAGCTTTATATAACTCAAAACTGTAGGAACATAATGATCTTATAGCTTTATATAACTCAAAACTGTAGGAACATAATGATCTTATAGCTTTATATAACTCAAAACTGTAGGAACATAATGATCTTATAGCTTTATATAACTCAAAAACTGTAGGAACATAATGATCTTATAGCTTTATATAACTCAAAAACTGTAGGAACTGTAGCTTTATATAACTCAAAAACTGTAACATAATGATCTTATAGCTTTATATAACTCAAAAACTGTAGGAACATAATGATCTTATAGCTTTATATAACTCAAAACTGTAGGAACATAATGATCTTATAGCTTTATATAACTCAAAAACTGTAGGAACATAATGATCTTATAGCTTTATATAACTCAAAACTGTAGGAACATAATGATCTTATAGCTTTATATAACTCAAAACTGTAGGAACATAATGATCTTATAGCTTTATATAACTCAAAACTGTAGGAACATAATGATCTTATAGCTTTATATAACTCAAAAACTGTAGGAACATAATGATCTTATAGCTTTATATAACTCAAAAACTGTAGGAACATAATGATCTTATAGCTTTATATAACTCAAAAACTGTAGGAACATAATGATCTTATAGCTTTATATAACTCAAAAACTGTAGGAACATAATGATCTTATAGCTTTATATAACTCAAAAACTGTAGGAACATAATGATCTTTATATAGTAGGAACATAATGATATATATATAACTCAAAAACTGTAGGAACATAATGATCTTATAGCTTTATATAACTCAAAAACTGTAGGAACATAATGATCTTATAGCTTTATATAACTCAAAAAGGAACTGTAGGAACATAATGATCTTATAGCTTTATATAACTCAAAACTGTAGGAACATAATGATCTTATAGCTTTATATAACTCAAAACTGTAGGAACATAATGATCTTATAGCTTTATATAACTCAAAAACTGTAGGAACATAATGATCTTATAGCTTTATATAACTCAAAAACTGTAGGAACATAATGATCTTATAGCTTTATATAACTCAAAAACTGTAGGAACATAATGATCTTATAGCTTTATATAACTCAAAAACTGTAGGAACATAATGATCTTATAGCTTTATATAACTCAAAAACTGTAGGAACATAATGATCTTATAGCTTTATATAACTCAAAAACTGTAGGAACATAATGATCTTATAGCTTTATATAACTCAAAAACTGTAGGAACATAATGATCTTATAGCTTTATATAACTCAAAACTGTAGGAACATAATGATCTTATAGCTTTATATAACTCAAAACTGTAGGAACATAATGATCTTATAGCTTTATATAACTCAAAAACTGTAGGAACATAATGATCTTATAGCTTTATATAACTCAAAAACTGTAGGAACATAATGATCTTATAGCTTTATATAACTCAAAAACTGTAGGAACATAATGATCTTATAGCTTTATATAACTCAAAAAACTGTAGGAACATAATGATCTTATAGCTTTATATAACTCAAAAACTGTAGGAACATAATGATCTTATAGCTTTATATAACTCAAAAACTGTAGGAACATAATGATCTTATAGCTTTATATAACTCAAAAACTGTAGGAACATAATGATCTTATAGCTTTATATAACTCAAAACTGTAGGAACATAATGATCTTATAGCTTTATATAACTCAAAAACTGTAGGAACATAATGATCTTATAGCTTTATATAACTCAAAACTGTAGGAACATAATGATCTTATAGCTTTATATAACTCAAAAACTGTAGGAACATAATGATCTTATAGCTTTATATAACTCAAAAACTGTAGGAACATAATGATCTTATAGCTTTATATAACTCAAAAACTGTAGGAACATAATGATCTTATAGCTTTATATAACTCAAAACTGTAGGAACATAATGATCTTATAGCTTTATATAACTCAAAAACTGTAGGAACATAATGATCTTATAGCTTTATATAACTCAAAAACTGTAGGAACATAATGATCTTATAGCTTTATATAACTCAAAACTGTAGGAACATAATGATCTTATAGCTTTATATAACTCAAAACTGTAGGAACATAATGATCTTATAGCTTTATATAACTCAAAAAACTGTAGGAACATAATGATCTTATAGCTTTATATAACTCAAAAACTGTAGGAACATAATGATCTTATAGCTTTATATAACTCAAAAACTGTAGGAACATAATGATCTTATAGCTTTATATAACTCAAAAACTGTAGGAACATAATGATTTTATAGCTTTATATAACTCAAAAACTGTAGGAACATAATGATCTTATAGCTTTATATAACTCAAAAACTGTAGGAACATAATGATCTTATAGCTTTATATAACTCAAAAACTGTAGGAACATAATGATCTTATAGCTTTATATAACTCAAAAACTGTAGGAACATAATGATCTTATAGCTTTATATAACTCAAAAACTGTAGGAACATAATGATCTTATAGCTTTATATAACTCAAAAACTGTAGGAACATAATGATCTTATAGCTTTATATAACTCAAAAACTGTAGGAACATAATGATCTTATAGCTTTATATAACTCAAAACTGTAGGAACATAATGATCTTATAGCTTTATATAACTCAAAAACTGTAGGAACATAATGATCTTATAGCTTTATATAACTCAAAACTGTAGGAACATAATGATTTTATAGCTTTATATAACTCAAAAACTGTAGGAACATAATGATCTTATAGCTTTATATAACTCAAAAACTGTAGGAACATAATGATCTTATAGCTTTATATAACTCAAAAACTGTAGGAACATAATGATCTTATAGCTTTATATAACTCAAAACTGTAGGAACATAATGATTTTATAGCTTTATATAACTCAAAAACTGTAGGATTATAATGATCTTACAGCTTTATTTAACTCAAAAACTGTAGGAACATAATGATCTTATAGCTTCATATAACTCAATATATAACTCAAAAACTGTAGGAACATAATGATCTTATAACTTTATATAACTCAAAAACTGTAGGAACATAATGATCTTATAGCTTTATATAACTCAAAAACTGTAGGAACATAATGATCTTATAGCTTTATATAACTCAAAAACTGTAGGAACATAATGATCTTATAGCTTTATATAACTCAAAAACTGTAGAAACATAATGATCTTATAGCTTTATATAACTCAAAAACTGTAGGAACATAATGACCCTATAGCTTTATGTAACCCAAAAACTGTGGGAACCTAATGACCTTATAACGTTACACAACCCAAAAACTGTGAAAACATAATGACCCCATAATGTTACATAACGCATAAGCTGTGAGAACATAATTACATTATAGTAATTGTGAAAAGATTCAAATATTCATTATTCCAATTAACACATATATTTATAGGTAAGATTGTGTCGGCCTTTCGCTGGTACAGCGGTTAGTCTACGGATTTACAACGTTAATATCAGGGGTTCTATTCCCTTCGGGGGGCCCAGCAGATAGCCCGCTGTGGCTTTGCTATGAGAAAACACACACACAGGATCACGTCGATTTACAGTTTTCTTTTGCCTGCTGTTTAGTTTTGTAAAACAAACTTTCAAGTCTGATGTCGTTCAGTTTTCAATATTAAACAAAAAATAATCATTAAAACCAGCACAATTGGAACAAAATAACTAATATTAATTAACCTGTTGACTGCCAAGTATTTCATCTGCTACAATACAACTGTAATGCTTCTTCATTTTGTAACTTTTCTCGTGACGCCATTGTGGATCGAAAGTGAAACAGTTTGTAAGTAGGTCAAATGCATGTATGGTGCTGACATCCAGCGTTGAAGTTAGGTATTATTGAGAACGAATTAATCGTCCGTGGCACTGTGTTACCGATCGGCTTGGACGAGTTATCTCGTCTACGGCACTGAACAGGTCAAACAATACACGAGAACGTTAAATATAAAAGAAAGGCAGTTCATATGAGGTTGTTATAACTCAGTAAGATTATTCATGTAATGTATTAACTAAGTTTAGTTTTAACATTTCATTGTATTATAAGTTATTCAACATGAAGTTACTGTGATAGCTGTTCAAACAAAATGTAAAATTATTTAGTTTTGAATGTTGTCTCCATCAGTTCTGAAGTATGGGCCTCTACTATTAAGACAACCGACTTTCTTGATAAAGATATATGTGTTTATTTGATTAAACTTGCGTTAAAGGAAAGAAAATTCGTCACAAGTTAATTTCAGCAAATCTTGTTTTCCGAAGCTGAGTACAACCTTTAACAACACACAGCCCGTAGTTAGCCAATCACAGGTCACCTTTAACAACACACAGCCCGTAGTTAGCCAATCACAGGTCACCTTTAACAACACACTGCCCGTAGTTAGTCAATCACAGGTCACCTTTAACAACACACAGCCCGTAGTTAGCCAATCACAGGTCGTCTTCCGTCCTTCGCAGCAGGGAACAATTTTCTCGTTATGGAGTCGATTTCTGTTACAAACTAAATGATACAAAAGTTGTAATAGGTTATTCCTGTTACGAAAATAATCAGGACAACCATCAAATTGTTTTTCTTGAATTTCCCCTAATAGCTCGATCGTGATTCTCTTATTGTATATTTTACTCGAAAACCGATATGTGGACTCCCGTAAGGAGGTCACTAACCCCCCCTCCCAGTGCAGTTTCTTCCACTTTACATTACAGTGGACGTCGACGTAATTGAACGCAGTTTTAAACTTTATTTTTAATTTAAAGAAAATAAACAAACAAAGGAAAATTTGCAGTTCGCAAAGAGAACTTCTCTTATAATATGTGAAGAAAATCCGTGTCTGTTCTATGATATTATCTTTATTTAATACGTTTAACCACAGCCAAGACAAACATTTAGATTCGGTATTTTCCTTTTAATGTTTCACATAAAAGATTAGGAACATGGGCACCACTAGGACATAGTGAATAAGGGTAAGTTGACTATAACTAGGAAAACATAGAATTGACAATCCAAAGGGGTAATACTCCCCTAGCTGACGCTCATTGTTAGCAGGATATAAACATTGATGAAACCATTGCAGTTTAATGTACCCCTGTGAGACAATGGTAGCCTTACAGCCATACATCCGGTTTGATTCTCGCTGTGTACAGACAGTAAGGCCTAAATGGCCTACGTCATGTTAAGAATATAGTACAAGAACACAACTAACGGCAATTTCTAGTCAGATGGTCAAGGAAAAATATCTCTGTGTGCGTGAAAATTGAAGACGAGCAGACGATAATTACATTAAAATATTTTATCTTTTGCATTGACTTTTTTGTAAAGAACTGGTGTTCTTATGTGAGCGTAAGGCCTAATATCAGTAATTTATGATGCCAAATATATTTGTCTACGTAGCACCCACGGTATTTACGGAGACTTGTTTGTTTAGGGAATTGGATCATAAAGAACTATCGAGTCTATACTGTGATCCAAACTTCAGGCAAAGAATTTCTAAATAGTTCAAACCTAACAGCTTTATGAAGTAACATCAACTGAAAAGAAAAGAGAAACTGGAACTTGAACGGTTGAATCAGAGAGACCAAGGGTATCAGACCCTACTTTCGAGCTACTGACCAGAAAGACGGCAACCATACAGCTACAAGGACTTGGTTCACCTCTTTGTTGGTTGGCTGTCACTTTTATAACCTTTCTGCAGCTGCAAGTGTTGAGCATGTTTCTTGAAATTGCCTCTCGATCCTTGGGCCCTTTGATGCGTACGTCAACACACTAACATTTGGGCCACACCCGGTCCGTAGGTTTTCTATCATTCCTTGTCCATAGTGAAATATTCCACATTTACTTCCACAGCTCTGATTTTCAAAATTCATAATTTGGAACGAATATTAGTGTTTCTTATCAATTAATTTATTGACAGCGACACAACCAAAGTGATAAACAAGACACTGTTATTCATCAATGTGTTAGGGATAATGTGCAATACATTAAAAAAAACCCATAAAAGTCACGCTAGAGATTAAGTTAATATATGTTGTATAATTGTGTAATTCATTTGGTGTCTACCAGGGAACATTTTAAATTATTCATTTCATTATCTTCAAGTTATCAAGTGGTTCATTTGGGCCAATGACTGGTCAAACTGGTACCAACTATACGATTAACCATCATGAGAGCAACTGACGAGAAGGATTCTTATTGAATGAACAGATAAAATAGAAACGTTGTTCTGTCACGTGGGGGGGTGAAATACGAGAACGTGTCTAGAAATGCAATTAATAAACTTATTTAATATTGTTTGCTTGTTCTTAAGCGCAAAGTTACATACGCTCTGCCTACTGCCGGTATAAAAAAAAAAACTATTTTTAGAGATATAAGCCTTCAGATTTATCGCAGAACCACCGGGGGGGGGAGAAATTACTGGTAAATTAGCAAACAAAAACGATCTTTTTGACGAAACTTTGTCATTAGCCCAACAAATAACAAAAAAAAACTGTATTACATTAAACTTAAAATAAAAATAACTAAAATTATATTTTAAGAAAAAAGAACCGAGACTATAAAGTATTGAAAACCTGTTTGGTATTCAATCACTGTTCTACCACATTTGCTCTATGATTTAGACCATTATTTTGCTGGAATATGAATCGCGACGATGTGTTGTGTTTCATAAGAAATGACGTGATTGATAAGAATGTGTCTGTACTTGTCAGCATTCAGGGTGCTATCACTTTTGTGTAAATGATTAATTGTTGGGTAAAATTTAACTTTGTACTGATCCTCTAGGACCATGCTTCACTTTATACGTTGCCCTCAACCTGAACAAACTGTTGTTGATTGTTGCTGAACAATTCGAGCTTCGATTTACCTGTGAGAAAGCCAGCATATGTCTCAACTTTGCACATTCCACTATTTGTGGTTCTGTGCTTATTTCAGTGTTTTGTTTGAATACCTCTTATTAGCGACAAGTAAATACACGCCAACGGAGACCATACGCCTCAATGTTCTCGATTTGTTTGTTTTTTGAATTAAGCTCAAAGCTACACAATGGTCTATCCGTGCTCTGCCCACCATACGTATCGAAACCCGGTTTTTAGCGGTATGAGACCACTTTGCTACTGGGGAGCTAATGTTTTCGAAACAATGCTCATATTTGTATTTATATTGACAAGGTCGTTTACTTAACTTACAGACTTGTTACGTAATAGTTCAGTTTTTCTAAGTGGTTGGATGATAAACAGTCACAGTGTAGGTTATGAGCACGTGATCGTACCCTGGTGCAGCTGATTTTCACAAAATGAAGGCGTGGCCATATACGTAGTATTTCTTTGTATGCCAGTCTTCCTGCTTATTTGCATAATTACTTCCAGTACTGCATGTCCTAATACCTTAAGCGTGCAATACAAAACAAAAAATTATAATGAAACCTCTGAGACTATAGAGGGAGATTAAGCTTACGTTATTACTTAAGTTAACAGCTGTGATAGCATTTCAAATAATGGGGATAGTGTCAAATACAAAGAAGACAGTCGTTTTGGTGTGGTAATAAACTACAGAATAGGTTTATCTGCACTCTGTCCACCAGGGGTATTGGATTTTATCATGCAAGTCCCTAAACTTACCGTTGATCAACTTGGGGTGGGAGGTAGGACAGAGGAAACACATGAAAATGATGGTTTAGAAAATCAAAACAATAATAATAAGAGAAATAAGAAAAAAATATACAGATAATAGTCGAAATGTATAGCTAAACACAAGTTGTTTCACCTAGTAATGGGTTTAGGTGACTTCTCGTCTTTCAGATCTGAACACTTAGAAATTCAGTATTTTAATATTCTGACGTTTCGGTTAATAATTTGACTGAAGATAATATTGGAATTTCAGGTAATTAAAACTTAAAAGTTTCGTGTTTGATCCTTGATTGTTGTGAGTTCCCTCTAGCCTTAACACAATTTACAGTTTAAATAATACAGTTAGGCCTGTTTAGGCTTACTTACTACTTAAAATATCTATTCTTCAACAACATATCCAGGATTATATGAGTTTATCAACTACGTACAATATTATTTATTGCTGTGAATACGATGTTCCTTTTAAATATTGAAAATCAAATTCACCTTTCTTTTAATTCCACCAGGTGGACAGGTTGTCTTCAACTGTGAATCAACTGTTTCTGTCTGCTCGACAACGCGAAGAGTCGGTTTTTTCAGAAGAAGGGGACAGATGAACAGAAGAGTACAATAAGATGGAAACCACGTGGCCATAAAAATAACCAATCAAAATATAAGTTGTGTCTTTAAGTCTAATGTGTGTGCGATTTAGTTTAACTTTCGAGGGTTACCAAAGGGAAGAAAAAGAAATGTATCTTTACTGTTCAGCTGAATAATCGTGTATGAATCATTGGTCAGAGGTGGCGTCTCACAAGTAATCACTTGAAAGCTTATTCTTGAGAATAGTGCATTCTCAAAACGAAAATGAAGTGAAAATTATACGTATATATCTGAACTTGTAATTGTTTTCCTTTTATATGGGCCCGGCATGCCCAGGTGGTTAAGGTACACGACTCATAATCCGAGGGTCGCGGGTTCGAATCCCCGTCACCAAAAATGATCGCACTTTTCAGCCGTGTGGGCGTGATTATGTGACGGTTAATCCCACTATTCGTTAGTAAAAGAGTAGCCCAAGAGTTAGCGGTGGATGGTGATGATTAGCTGCCTTCTCTCTATTCTTACACTGCAAAATTAGGGACGGCTAGCGCAGATGGCCCTCGAGTAGCTATGCTCGAAATTCAAAACAAGCCAAACCTTTTATATGTATAGACATAAAGCGTTTAAAAAACGAAATACCGTTTTATATTGTTGCAAACAAATGAATCTTGATATATAGAGCATTCAATTATTAAAACATAATATACGTATCATATAAATGTGGCATCGTTCCACAATGTGGAATTTTCCTTTGCTCCAAGCCAATATGTTTTATCTACTCCCATCGGTCTATACTAATTCAAATCGGCTTGAAATCTCTTTGTTTTCTGCGAATCCACAGTTAGAGTACAGTTTCGTATCTGTGTACCTTTATTATTCTCTAGTTGTATCTGTCAGTCTATTTCTCTTCTCTTTTATGTTCGTTTGTGCCGGTGTTTATTTGTAGTTAAGAACAAAGCAACACAATAGACTATCTGTGCTCTGTCGACCACGGTTATCGAAGGTTTTCTGTTCGCAGATATACCGCTCTGTTCCTTTAGTGACTCGTCTGACAAACTTTTAGTTATTGTGTAAGAAATCCGTCTACTATTTGTTTTATTTTGTGACTCGCCTAACGACTGGTTAGTTGTACCTACCCAGAACCACCTCTTGGGCTACTAACGAACACTGGAATTGACAGTCATATTATAACACTCCCCGTGACTGAAAGGGCGAGCATATCTGACGAGGTTTCTAACCTGCGACCCTAACCACCCGGCCACGTTGGGCCCAATAAATTTGTAAGTTACATTTATGTATTATTAGTTTCAACTGATGCACTTAAGTGTATTTACGTCTGTTCCTGGTTCTTGTGTTAAACACAGAATTTAATTAATCCTGTTTTATCCATGAAAGGTTTTTTTTTTTTTTTTTTACTCTGTGTGTATGTGTCTTGGGGTGGTGGTTGTTTATAAGGGATAGCGGGCTGATCCTGTGACAGAGCTCCTGATCTGTCAGGCCTTATCTGTGTGGTGACATAAATTATTTACTGCACTTTAACTGTTGGTGTGTTATAAGAGTAGCAGTTAATCACTCAGCGTGGATGGTGGATGTTAGAATGTTGTCGACTGGCTAGCTTCCTTCTTGTCAGTTAGTAGCTTTGCCATAAATACATTAGGTAAACTTGATTTCAATACATTAGGTAAACTTGATTTCAATACATTAGGTAAACTTGATTTTAATACATCAGATAAACTTGATTTCAATACATTAGGTAAACTTGATTTCAATACATCAGATAAACTTGATTTCAATACATTAGGTAAACTTGATTTCAATACATTAGGTAAACTTGATTTCAATACATCAGATAAACTTGATTTCAATACATTAGGTAAACTTGATTTCAATACATCAGATAAACTTGATTTCAATACATTAGGTAAACTTGATTTCAATACATCAGATAAACTTGATTTCAATACATCAGATAAACTTGATTTCAATACATTAGGTAAACTTGATTTCAATACATCAGATAAACTTGATTTCAATACATTAGGTAAACTTGATTTCAATATATTAGGTAAACTTGATTTCAATATATTAGGTAAACTTGATTTCAATATATTAGGTAAACTTGATTTCAATACATTAGTTAAATTTGATGCGGTCATTATTATTTCAATACATTAGGTAAACTTGAAAAAAAAACTTGATTTCAATATATTAGGTAAACTTGATTTCAATACATTAGAGTTCCTATGACCTCAAGTTTACAATCGTGTTTGCCACTTTGTCTCTGTTGGTTTGGTCTTGTTTCTCGATGTCCAGTGAATGGTCTGTTGATCCTTGGACATATGGGACGTCATGTAAATGATTTCAAACTGACAAAAATCAAAGTAAAAATAAAATATGATTGGTGATACAGGTGGCGCTGTAATTCCGAAATGCTGTAAGTGACTTCGTATTTGCATAAATACAGCCAATTTCAAGAGTTATAACCTCATAAAGTTAATAAATATATATTTATTCTACGGTCTATACATTTTACTTGAGAGATTTAACCACAGTCGTTCAAGTTTTTTTTTTATCTATAGAAAAATTTGATAAGGCAACGTCACTCCTGTTCAAGTTGGAGGTCAGGTCATAGTTCAATAGGACATCATTGGCACATTCGTTTGTCAAACCCTTTTAGAGAAACATTCAGTACCAGTAATGTAATATCAACTCGAGTTATTAATGTCGCTATAAGGCATAACTGACTGATATATAAAATTATCGAGTCCTGGCCCATTTCTCGAATGTGTTTAATGAAGGAAAATGTCCAAAGACAATGGAAAGTTCTAGTATTGTTTGTTTTTCTCAACTTTTTGTTGTTTTAAAACATAACTGAAAGACTGGTAATTGGGAAATTTAGACTCCACCCTGCGAGTAGGTGAAGTAAGCGTTTAGACTCCACCCTGCGAGTAGGTGAAGTAAGCGTTTAGACTCCACCCTGCGAGTAGGTGAAGTAAGCGTTTAGACTCCACCCTGCGAGTAGGTGAAGTAAGCGTTTAGACTCCACCCTGCGAGTAGGTGAAGTAAGCGTTTAGACTCCACCCTGCGAAGTAGTAAGTTTAGACTCCACCCTGCGAGTAGGTGAAGTAAGCGTTTAGACTCCAACCTGCGAGTAGGTGAAGTAAGCGTTTAGACTCCACCCTGCGAGTAGGTGAAGTAAGCGTTTAGACTCCACCCTGCGAGTAGGTGAAGTAAGCGTTTAGACTCCACCCTGCGAGTAGGTGAAGTAAGCGTTTAGACTCCACCCTGCGAGGGTGAAGTAGGTGAAGTGAAGCGTTTAGACTCCAACCTGCGAGTAGGTGAAGTAAGCGTTTAGACTCCACCCTGCGAGTAGGTGAAGTAAGCGTTTAGACTCCACCCTGCGAGTAGGTGAAGTAAGCGTTTAGACTCCACCCTGCGAGTAGGTGAAGTAAGCGTTTAGACTCCACCCTGCGAGTAGGTGAAGTAAGCGTTTAGACTCCACCCTGCGAGTAGGTGAAGTAAGCGAATGTTCCCTAAAGAAAAAGACTACAAGTCCCATTAAATGTTGTGCCACAATGAACGTCTTTCTAAGAGCCGGAAAGCCGAACCCCTTGCATAATATTCGGAAAGTTTTGATTCCGACCAGTCTACTTTGTTAACAGTTTATTGGTGAGTTAGATGTACATGAATGTTACTATCTATAATGATACATATTAGTATATAATAGCCTTTCTAGTTCATTTTAATTTTCTATATTTGTGTATATTTGTATATGATTGTGAATAAATAGAAGACTCTACAGTTGTAAATACGTTTGTGTAAAAATAAAGGTAGTTGTGTGAAGTGTATGTTCATCGCAACATGAATCCACACACACTTCAAAACTGGTTAAGTAACCGGTCTTAAAGCCTCTCGTATTCTTCTCTGTAATACCCCCTTATTCAAAGTCACTTGCACTTACAACTAAGACCTGGTTATGTGGTTGTTTTCCACAAAGATCTGGTTATGTGGTTGTTTTCCACGAAGATCTGGTTATGTGGCTGTTTTCCAAGACTATACGACACAGACATATAAGAAATACAAGGTAAACAAAATAATAATTCTTAATAAAAAAACATTTTACAACCACACACACTTGAGGAACCAGGAATCCACAAAACGTTCGCGTGTAATGAAATAAAATAATAAGAATTATAATTTTTCAAAAGAGAATCTCATAACTCAACAGCTAATAATAATATGGATTGTCAGTTTCAGTAATGTACAAAATGTCACAATATTCACAGTTTACCTACTGGATAATCCAGATCAAACATTGCATCTGACATCGGACAATCAAAGGACGGTAAAGGAAAGAAATGTTTGTTTCCAATTCCAAAATTTAGAGGCAATTTTATTGTAACGTCAGATGGAACACAATGGAAATATAACAATGAAAAATACATGCTTAAGAATTAACAAGAAGAAATCATTTAGAACATTAATAAAAACATAAAGCTATTTCATAAATTTTTACCTTAGAAAGTTTACAACTAGTAGAAGTAATAAATGTGTACCTACAGGAACCCTAGAGGACTATATTCAGATCTAGTTATATAGAACTGTTTTCTTAAGATTCAAGTCGGTATCTAAAAATGTGAACATATTTTCATGAAAAGCTCAGTACAACAACACGAATAGTTTATCATTCTATCAATGCCAGTTCTAAGAGCTTTGTCCACATTTTCGCTTCCCAGTGGCACAACAGTATGTCGCCGAACATAAACCACTAAAACCAGGTTTCGATAACCGTAGTGGGCAGAGCAAAGATAGCCCATTGTGTAAATTTGTGGTTAATTCTAAACAAAAAACACAAATCCACATTTTCAACCTCGTTTCCCAAAACTGCATTTTTGGTCAAACGAGATGAATATCACGATGAACACGTTACATAATTCTCACATTAAGATTCAGTTTGAATGATGTCTGCTTCTATCCTCACATTACGATTCAGTTTGAATGATGTCTGCTTCTATCCTCACATTAAGATTCAGTTTGAATGATGTCTGTTTCTATCCTCACCTTAAGAATCAGTTTGAATGATGTCTGTTTCTATCCTCACATTAAGATTCAGTTTGAATGATGTCTGCTTCCATCCTCACATTAAGATTCAGTTTGAATGATGTCTGTTTCTATCCTCACCTTAAGAATCAGTTTGAATGTCTGCTTCTATCCTCACATTACGATTCAGTTTGAATGATGTCTGTTTCTATCCTCACATTGCGATTCAGTTTGAATGATGTCTGCTTCTATCCTCACCTTAAGAATCAGTTTGAATGTCTGCTTCTATCCTCACATTAAGATTCAGTTTGAATGATGTCTGCTTCTATCCTCACATTACGATTCAGTTTGAATGATGTCTGCTTCCATCCTCACATTACGATTCAGTTTGAATGATGTCTGCTTCTATCCTCACCTTAAGAATCAGTTTGAATGTCTGCTTCTATCCTCACATTACGATTCAGTTTGAATGATGTCTGTTTCTATCCTCACATTAAGATTCAGTTTGAATGATGTCTGTTTCTATCCTCACCTTAAGAATCAGTTTGAATGATGTCTGCTTCTATCCTCACATTACAATTCAGTTTGAATGATGTCTGCTTCTATCCTCACATTAAGATTCAGTTTGAATGATGTCTGTTTCTATCCTCACATTAAGATTCAGTTTGAATGATGTCTGTTTCTACGTTTCCAACATATCTCACGAGTCCAACTTACGTTAATCAATTACATGAAGTTATATTTTTCTCTTAAAAACGTGAAATTTCTAAAATACTGTGTGATATATATGTTTGAATTCGACATAGTGGATGACAACAATAGAATTGTCTAAGACATCAAACATAAAAATGAAACTTAAAATAACACAAACCAGTTTCACACGTTAATATTCAGTCAGCACTCCCCTGGATGTCAGTACTTTTTATATTGACGTGACATGTTTTCAATGAGTTTGTACAGATGTTCCTGAGTGATTGGCTGCCATCCTTCTGTGAAGACTTCAAAAAGTTCATCTTTCGTGTTTGTCCTGCGATCTCTAATTAACTGGTTTATTTCAGTTCATGCGTTTTTAATAGGATTGATATTAGGTGATTGACCATAACATAACATCAGTTCTCTTATTTCTAAGATATATTTTAACAACTGCACAACTGTATAGAAACTTGTTTGATCATTTTGTGGGTTAACTGTAATAAGATCTAATAAACTAAATCAGGTGCACAACATTTGTTATGAGAAAATGTAACAAATAATGAAAAGTTTAGGTTTTTACGAAAGGCAGTGTTAAAACTAGGATTTGAAATCATATATGAACAGATCTCGTGGTGTACGTTCTAAAAACATATGGTTGTGTATATTTTTCTGTCATCTAATAAAAGATATAACAAATTAATATTTTCAGGGGGGCTCTTTCTTGTCCACCCTTATATGTTTGTACAATATTTCTGGTGAAGATACCTTGATGGCACCATATGTTAGTAAATTATACAAATATTTAAACATATTTACAGGAACAAGACAGGACAATGATTGTATAAATTTCCTAAACGCAGACAGAAGAGGAGGACCTTTGAAAGTTTGAAATTTGAGAGAAAAAAAACACGGATGCACTTATGTAAATTGGTTTTCCACCCATAATAAAAGTAAAAATTGGAACATTAAAACGTTGTATGATAACAGCATTGAGAAAATGTGAAAAATTAAATTCCAAACGGGAAAAAGTTCTTCAAAATAGAATAATCAGTAATTTTCAGATATAAAATAAAACGACAAGAAGAGACAGAACACAAAACGTATTAATGGATCGATACCATTTGTAGACGTTATTAGTATGAACTTAATTATCTTATGGAACTACTAATAAGTAAAAACTAAAAGTAATTAATTTAGTTACCAGTGGTAAACGTTTCCTGTCGAAATGTTACTGTAGTGAAAAATATGGTAATGTCACAGTGTTTAAATTATAAATTTATAGACTGTAAAAGTTTCTGTATGGGAGAAACGTGTAAGAGAATAAGGGTTAGATGTAATGAAAATACAAAAAACGAAAATAATAAAATGGAAACCTGCACGTGACTAGAAAACAAGACAAGTTTGAGGAATGTTTTATGTAGACAGATAAACAAACCTGAAAAATTACCAACCTACATATCAGAAACATTGTTATATTTCTAATGAATTTTTTAAAACCAAACAGATGAGGCAAGCGTCATCTCCTATCAGATTACTAGATTGGATGCATACGTGATGTGAACGTTTCTGTAGTTTCCTGGAATGTGGTCATATCTGTTAGAGATGGAAACATTGTACTTGACACCCACAAACTTACCAATAGCTGTTTTTAAAACTTTGTATAAAATGTGACATAGAGCCAATAATATCATAAAGATAGCTTACAACATAAGGATAGCTGTCAATAATACCAAGGAAGGGTTGTATGAAAGGAACTTAGCCCTAAATTATAAACAAAAATTAACCAATGTGTTACAAAGACCCAATAACACCGATAAGATAGTCCTAAACTGCAAACAACCAGATAATGGGTTACAAATACACCTACAATATAAACAAAAATTATGTTATACCTATTCTACACGTTGTAATACGACTACAAAATGCTAACATTCCTATTCTACACGTTGTAATACGACTACAAAGTGAAATTATGACACTGAGTTCGATAAATGTAACTTTAAAACTCTAGATATGATAAAATCTTCTGCAATTATACATCAATAGTATATGTGTGGCACTTCCTTTCGAATAGACATTCCTAAATACACTGGGGATCTTTGTAAGGTGCAAGGCAATATATTTATAGGATTATTGTAAACTAACATTATACTTACGATGAATTATGTGTGAATGAACAGGAAAATAAATAACAGAAGTCAATGGAGCTTTAAAACAAACACAAAACGGTGAATGATAGATCACCTGTAGAGTTGTTTAAAGAAAGGATGGCTTTGGATTTCTTGAATTCTTCAGTGTAATGTGGAGAATCCATCAGATGATAATATGCCCTACTTCTAAAGGTGGAGAGACGTATGATAATAGAAACTCGAGAGAAATGTCCCTACTACCTCATATGGGGAGATCCAATTAAAGAGTTCTGGAAGAAATAATGAATGAACGAGTGCACCATGAACTTGAAAAATGGAATATAGAGCAGTTCATGACATTCTGGGAAGACGTTTGGTTAGCGTGCCAAGGAAGAAACTGTGGAAAGTCCAAATTTACTCAAGATATAATATCTGAATAGTATTTTTGTAACGGTGAGAGCATAAAAGGTCAGAACTGAACAGTAATAGTATGGTAAACTGAGAACTGAACAATAACAACATGGCAAACTGAGAACTGAACAATGAGATCATAGCAAACTGAGAACTGAACAATAACAGCATGACAAACTGGAAACTGAACAATAACAGCATGACAAACTGAGAACTGAACAATAACAGCATGGTAAACTGAGAACTGAACATTAACAGCATGACAAACTCAGAACCCAACATTAACAGCATGGCAAACTGAGAACTGAACAATAACAGCATGGCATGGTAAGGTTAAACTGTGGTGAAACTGAACATTAACAGTGGTGAATGCACAAACTGAGAACTGAACAATAACAGCACGGCAAACTGAGAACTGAACAATAACAAAATGCTAAACTGACAACTAAACAATAACAGCATGGTAAACTGAGGCCTGAACAATAACAGCATTGTAAACTGAGAACTCAACAATGAGATCATGGCAAACTGAGAACTGAACAATAACAGCATGACAAACTGAGAACTGAACAATAACAGCATGACAAACTGGGAACTGAACAATAACAGCATGGTAAACTGAGAACTGAACATTAACAGCATGACAAACTCAGAACCCAACATTAACAGCATGGCAAACTGAGAACTGAACAATAACAGCATGGCAAACTGGGAACTGAACAATAACAGCATGGCAAACTGAGAACTGAACAATAACAGCACGGCAAACTGAGAACTGAACAATAACAGCATGGTAAACTGAGAACTGAACAATAACAGCATGGTAAACTGAGAACTGAACAATAACAGCATGGTAAACTGAGAACTGAACAATAACAGCATTGTAAACTGAGAACTGAACAATAACAGCATGGCAAACGAGAACTGAACAATAACAGCATGACAAACTGAGAACTGAACAATAATAGCATGACAAACTGAGGACTGAACAATAACAGCATGGCAAACGAGAACTGAACAATAACAGTATGACAAACTGAGAACTGAACAATAATAGCATGACAAACTGAGAACTGAACAATAATAGCATGACAAACTGAGAACTGAACAATAACAGCATGGCAAACGAGAACTGAACAATAACAGCATGACAAACTGAGAACTGAACAATAATAGCATGACAAACTGAGAACTGAACAATAATAGCATGACAAACTGAGAACTGAACAATAACAGCATGGCAAACGAGAACTGAACAATAATAGCATGACAAACTGAGAACTGAACAATAACAGCATGGCAAACGTAAATTAAAAAATAAACCTTTGACAACATGTTTCTCGTTTATCCATGGTGAAGTAGCTTCCAGTTTGTTTGTTTTTGAATTTCGCGCAAAGCTACTAGCCATCTCTAATTTAGCAGTGTAAGACTAGAGGGAAGGCAGCTAGTCATCATCACCCACCGCCAACTCTTGAACTACTCTTTTACCAACAAATAGTGGGATTGACCGTCACATTATAACGCCCCCACCACTAAAAAGGCAAGCATGTTTGGTGCGATAGGGACGCGAACCCGCGACCCTCAGATTACGAGTCGCACGTCTTAACACACCTGGCCATGGTGGGCCTGTAGCTTCCGTAAATGTTATGTTACGTGAGTTGAATATCGTCTTGTTGTTTTTAATAAGTTTAATAATTATGAGGACTGAACCCTCGGTTACTATTTTTACACAACATACAACTGTTTTTATATGGTAACATTCTATAAGTTTCTATCGCTTAAATAGTTTTTTAATTAAAAAATTCCTGTTATGACTAAATTAAACTATTTGGAATATGTTAAAACCAACAATAGAGGGCGTTAAAATCTTATAGGAAGTGCAGCTGATTTATTCTTAGTTTTCGTACAGTACTGCGATTTTTGATGTGTTCTATTTATAGACGACGCAACTCGAGTTCATACCAGGAGTTGACGCAGTAAGTTAAGTCTGCCTGGTAGTTTCCCACCAGAAACCAGACATTATTTATTCAGGTATGTAAAATCAATCGTTGCTTGTTGTTACAACAGACGTAGCTCTTAACTGGTTACGTTTAGGTTTTGATGAGTTTCTGTTTGGACGTCTGTGTTGTTGTAGTGAATTTACAGAACGATTTTTTTTATCGTCCACTAAAAGTTTGGTGTAATACGTTTTCAGCATATACGAGAAGGCATGGACAGGGTGGGTGGGTGATTACACCACCTATAATTGCACCCACATGTGTATGAAAGTAGAAAACACATTAAAATGTACCATTTCCAGTGGAATTTAGACGTTTTTAGGGGACTCCTCCGGACTTTTCATTTCAATTTCGACTCTATAACATTCCTCTTAAAGACTGTTTGTTGTCTTAGCAACCGTAGCATAAGATTAAATCGATAGCGTTCGATTCGTAATCCGAGAGTCGAGGGTTCGAATTCCGGTCGCACCAAACATGCTCGCCCTTTCAGCCGTGGGGACGTTATAATGTATCGATCAATCCCACTATTCGTTGGTAAAAGAGTAGCCCAAGAGTTGGCGGTGGGTGGTAATGACTAGCTGCCTTCCCTCTAGTTTTACACTGCTAAATTATGGACGGCTAGTGCAATAGCCCTCGAGTAGCTTTGTGCGAAATTCAAAAACAAACAAACAAACGATAGCGTTGTATTTACGTGAAAATGTGTATATCTGATCCTTCAGAAATTGATAAAAGAAAACAATACTCGAGAACAAGACGACGTGTAATTCTTGTCATCTGTACGACATATGGCTAAAGCTAACGTTGTTAGATGTAAGAACATTAATCCGCTTACGGTAATCTCTTCTTAAGTTTGGTCGTCACGACTTTTTCACAATGTTAATGGTTGTTTGGGTTTTACTTTCACCCAATGGGTTATCTTTAACTACACTGTCCCCACAGCTGAATGAAATAACAGTTCTGGTTTTGCACTGGTTTCGAGGTCGATTTAAAGGTATACGCATGACGTTTGTACATGCACAAACGCACAGAAACACGCAGACACACACACACATATATGTATTTACACACAGAGCTATATAAATACGTATATTATCAGAGATGCTTTATCTACTTATGGTAAACTACAGCAGTGATCTGTCTTCTAAGGATGGACTGTCTAATTTTTACTGAATGGTTATGGAAACAGTATATACATGAGAAACCAAACAATTTAACTATTTTTTTTTGCTCTAACTGGACATGTAAAAACAAGTAAAAATTATTCAGCTTTCAAAACAGCAATTTCGTTTGTTGAATACAAATTTACTTATAACGTTACTGAGTGAAGGTTTTACGAAATGAATATTATAAGTAGGACCTTTTGCAGTCATTGAATATTGGACGTAGAGCAAAATTATAATTTACACCGTAAGACACTTAGAAATGCTGAATATTTTATAGATAGTGGTTAATATTAGCTGAGAATTGGAATGTTAGAAATAAAGAAACGGTGTGAGTTTTACTGTGTGCGATGTTAGCTAGGATATTAGAAATTAGTAGGGAGAGTATTATTGAAAGGAATAAAAAGTACAGTTCTTAACGCCAGGTAGCGCCACACGAATAAAGTTGTAGAAATGGGGGAACATTGTTAATAATTATATAAAAATACTGAGGTGCGATAAGGGTAGTGGGGAAGGATATTTATATTTAACGCTCCACATATTGCAGAGTCATTTTATTTGTTTGATTTCCGTGATACATCAGTCTGTTAAATAACTGTATGTTTGTAATTACGCACAAAGCTACACAGTGGGCTATCTGTGTTCTGCCCACCACAGATACCGAAACCCAGTTTCTAGAGTTGTAAATCCGCAAACGTACCTTTGTGCCATTGGGGGCTTAAATTACTGACCAAACAAATTGGGTAAAATCATAAATTTCTTATGTAATATATTCAGGTTATAAGTAACACTAATTGTCATATTTATGATGTTTTTGTGTGTGACTCGTATTTATAGCAAGTAGGGTTAAAGAGCTGCTAGACATATATGCAATAACGTACGTTATGCGAGCTTTCCGGTGATGAGCTGATTTACAAGTGTGAAAGCCAAATATTACTATTCGATCAGACGAGAGTGGTTCAAGGGTTGGGGGTTGACTGTGTGCCTTATTTCTACTCTATTAGTTTAATATTAGGCACTGCTATAGGCAGGTTACGCTCTATGCAGCTTTGCGCAAATGAAGCAAGGATTTTAACATTATCTTATCTTAGGATATAGTTTAGATAAAAATGAAACAGAAACTCTATAACCTGAGTGCTCGAGTTATGGGGTTTCTATTTCATTATTATTATCAAAACTTGTTGGACCTACGTGTTTTTAGAACATTGTAGATATAGTTAATTAATTAATAAAGTAATTGTAAACAATTGTAAATGTTGGAAAGTTTCTACCTTCTTAAAGTAAGGCTCCGGCATGGCCAGGTGGATTAAGGCGTTCGACTCGTAATCTGAGGTTCGAATCCCCGTTACATAAAACATTCTGGCCCTTTCAGCCGTGGGGGCGTTATAATGTGACAGTCAATCCCACTATTCATTGGTAAAAGAGTAGCCCAAGAGTTGGCGGTGGGTGGTGATGTCTAGCTGCCTTCCCTCTAGTCTTACACTGCTAAATTAGGGACGACTAGCACAGATAGCCCTCGAGTAGCTTTACGCGAAATTCAAAACAAACCAAAGAAACTTAAACTAAGAATTTTGAAGTCAGAAAACACTGTGATTTATTTTGAGGCTGTAAGTCTTTTCTATTAGTTCACAGATTCGCACAAACAAATATTATGTATGATGTTTCAAGAAACCATGGCCTTTCGGTATTCGTTTTTCTGAAACGCTATTCTTACAACGTTTCGTTCGGTGATACGGCCACTGTCTATTCTTACAACGTTTCGGTCGGTCATACGGTCACTGTCTATTCTTACAACGTTTCGGTCGGTGATACGGCCACTGTCTATTCTTACAACGTTTCGGTCGGTGATACGGTCACTGTCTATTCTTACAACGTTTCGGTCGGTGATACGGTCACTGTCAAATACATGAAATTTAGGCTAAAGCATAAGTAACATATTTTTTTGTACTTTAATCAATCATCAACGGTTAATTGTCTGGTAGAATATTTAATCATTGGTGTTTCTTTTGTGTGTGTGTGACTCAGAAGTTTTATTAAGTTCAAATGGTGATTTAAAATATACAGATATGCTATGTGTCTGGGTGTTTATTAACACTATGTATCAACGTACCCCAAACTTTGTCTGTTTAGGGCACCCTTAGAGTCTCAACAGTTTCTTTCAGTGTGCTCCTGGCCCGGCATAGCCTAGCGCGTAAGGCGTGCGACTCGTAATCCGAGGGTCGCGGGTTCGCGCCCGCGTCGCGCTAAACATGCTCGCCCTTTTAGCTGTGGGGGCGTTATAATGTTCTGGTCAATCCCACTATTCGTTGGTAAAAGAGTAGCCCAAGAGTTGGCGGTGGGTGGTGATGACTAGCTGCCTTCCCTCTAGTCTTACACTGCTAAATTAAGGACAGCTAGCACAGATAGCCCTCGAGTAGCTTTGTGCGAAATTCCAAAACAAACACTGTGCTCCTAGGCAAAAAGAAAAACTTAATAGTTCCATTTATTAAGTAATTAGGTCCAAACAACTTAATAAGTATTTATGTTCTAACAACTTAGTAACCGTTTGAAAAAATAATATACTTAAATTGAAAGTAAGAACAATATTTTTTAAATAACCACAATTACTAATGTGATGTGTGCACCTGTTGAGCACTGCACAGCATCTCAAACCTTGGAATCTGATTGGACACAACCAGCCTCATTTCCTGTTCCACATTGGTTTAAATGCAGTACTTGCTTTTTTCATAGCAACCACTGGAAACCCAGCTTCACAAATATATGACGTAGCAAATGAAAATATGATTTACTGAGCTGTAGCACTTAGCAGCGGATATTCATCTCTTACTGATATCCAAAACTCGGATGGTTCCAAGCTGCCAAATTTTGTTTTTAAAGTCTTGTCACAAGACAGCTCAATAAGACTTTCTTCTTCTGCAGAAGTAAATTCAGATGGGGTCTTAGCCTTGAATGGGTCTTGGATCCATGCAAACTTCTCTGTATCTTCTGGACAGCAATTTTCAAATCAGTTACTGAGTTTTTTTAGGAACTTCTCAAAATCAGATTTTAGTTCATGGGTCAAATGAACTTCATTGGATGTAACAAACTGTTGTAACAAGGGAGGTCAAGACAGTTCTTGTCACCATATTCATTGATTGTTTTCTTATCCATAGAAGTAATGTTTTCTGAAACCTTCTTCGCGAGTTTAAGAATGTGCGTGTTGCTTCCCCGCAAAGAGATTCAACGCATTCAGTTTATCGAAGAGATCACACAGGTATCTTGACAAAACCTCAGTATCCAAGAAGTGTTTAGTACATTCGTGTTCTTCTTCGAGAGTAGAGTTACTGTCGTAATTCGAACATACGGGACAGTATAAAGATGCGTGCTCAGACCCCATATCCTCTCACAGTTTATCAAAAACTTCCTCTTCTGTGGCCGAGTTTTTATAAAGTTCACCACTTTCAACACACTTTCCAGGACAAGGTTCAATGGAGGATTCAGGTGCTTTGACGCAAGGACTTCCCTGTGTATTATGCAGCGTGTCCACAGTGCATCGACAGTTTTGCTTCCTATGAGTGCCTGCAATCCTCTGTAACAGCTGGACATAGAGTGACCACCATTGGTACAGACACAAACGTACTTAGTCCAGTCTAAATTGTTTTCATACATAAAAGTGTCAAGGATCTCAAACAAGTCTTGTACCTTTGTACCTGCAGTGATACTTTTACAAAAGAGAAGGTCCTCCACAATTTTGTCACCATCCACGAACCGTGTGAAGCAAATCAAATGAACATCCTTGTTACTATCTGTCGCCTCATCTAGCTGTAACTCTAACTCCTTTCCTTTCATTTTTACAATTAGTTGTTCATTGAGGTCTTCAGCCATGTGTTGGATTCTTTGACTGATACTATTGTTGGATAAAGGCTCCTTTGAAAACAGTCTTCACACAGATTCACCAACCATAATGTTCACCATATCCACTGCAGGTGGTAAAATCAATTCTTCTGAGATGGTGTGAGGGTTTTTACATTTAGTGACTCTATATATCACCTTGTAGGATGCTAGCAAAGCATTGCTTGGTATTGATGCCTGTTTGAAAAATATACCTTTTTGTTTATTCAACTCTTTTAACTTTCTGGTAAAATAATCACGGGATTTACTAACCATGTTAGGATGATTGGCCTCCATGTGGCGTTTTAGTTTACTTGGAAGCATGCAGTCTGGAGTCAAAACTTTTAGACATAATTCATACTCTGGACATTCTTCATGATTGACAACTACCGAAGTGAAACCAAAATCTAGATAACTATCGTCATGTTTCCGTTATTTCACAACTTTGCCACTAGTCTCTGGTTTACCATCCTTTTCTTCACTCCCACAGTTCTTATTAATGTTTGAAAATCTTTCCATTTTTATGCACAAGGACTAAAAAATCAAGAAAATAATTCAGTGAACTTCGCTAGACGTCGCAGACATTTGATCATAACACCTTCAGTTATTTTGATTACTGACAGACCCGGAGAGTCGACAAGCATTTATATACAGTATCAAAGAAATTAGAAAGTTCGAGAAGTTACTGGCGTAGCCGAAAGTATAACTAAACAAAAACATATCTCAACCATTCGAGAACGTCGTCGAAAGGAATATAGCGCGATATAATGTTAAACCTGTGAACTACCTCGAGTTAGTAGTTCGAGTGTTGTCCGACAGATGTCACTTTCGCTGTGTTTCCCTCGAAAATTTGAAATATCTCTCGGCACACAGTTTGGGGACCACTGATATAAGTTATAAAAGTATCTCCTTTTTTTTTTATCAGTGTCTAGTTCAACCTTCAGTGTGGTTTTTAACATTGAGATTTGCCACTGAGCCAATAGGGGTCGTTTTAGACGAAAATATAGTTGGTTTCACTCGTGTTTATGTGCTTGAACAGGTAGTTTTTTTTATATATATGCGCCTAATTTGCATACTGTTTCACCTACATGAAAGGCCTAGCAGTTCTTATACTTGGTATATGTTTTCTGAATGTCTATGTTTGTGTGTTTACCCTTTTCAGGTTTCTTTAAGGGGTATGCTATCAGTTTTACAAACGAACTAGTTGTAATTAGGGTCGATAAATTTGGGGATATGTTTTTTGGATTTGTCTGTCTATTAACGTTGTTTTGTTTTATTTGTCAATCTACAGTTTTATATAGCTATATTGGACGGGAAATGGTTAGTGGTAAGTAAAACATTATATTAATAGTAAGATTTGTTTTTTCAATGTCTTTGATAATCTAAAAACATAACGGTTTTAAGTCTGCTTTCTTATAAGTGGATTACATAGCTAGAAAAGTAATTTATGTAATTTCTATTATCTACATTTTTCCTGTAGGTTTTCACGGTAAATTCTGTGACGTCTCATTTAGAAAATGTATATTTTTTATTTATTTTCACTTTCAATAACAAACAAAATGCAAATCTTTACGTTGCTTATGTATTGGAAGATACTACTTGTTTTGGTTTTTAAACCCACAGAAAATGTCCCCTACATATCGAAACTAAAAACAAAGATAAGAGTAAGGGTGTACTTGTGGTTGTGTGGTTTCCCTTTAATTCTGTGATTTCTTCAAATATCGACCAACAGTAGGAAAATTAACAAATAGAAATATTTGTGATATTAATTAAACTATGAAACAATCGGAAATCTCCCAGTAAAAAAGTGAAAGGAAAAACGTCTTAGTGTTATTAAATTCAAATGTGTGTGAAAGATTTATTAGTTGTTTTTATTTAGACAAATAAAAATTGTAGAATGATATCGTTTTATAAGAGGCTGTTTTATCCTCTTAAATATTTGTTCCAATGTGTAGCCGTTCCCGATGTTAACAAACACCTGACATGTGGGAATCCTTGCCAGATGTCCTTCTTGAAGACATCTTCTCTAGAGTCTCTATCAGCGACCGCTACAATGCTTCTCAAGTATGCCGGAATTGGTATCGAATATTCTATTCTCCTCGTGTGTGGCGCGTGTTTGTGCTGAGCGACCGCATCCTAACGAGACGCAAGTATAACTATTATACCGGTTACCAGCATATTCTAGATCATCACAGAACTCAAATCTGCTTGAATCGAGTGGGTAGAAACTTTCGAAAACTGATTTTCGAACCGATGTGTAATTTCTTCAACTTGTACGAATTCATGAACATGCTTTCGTTTTTCAGCGAGTACTTTGACGAAAATCCTCTTGGTCATATCCACACTCTCGACTTTTCTTTTGCGTGTCATCTTGCTACAGAAAGGTCAGCTCAGGAATACGTTTTTGGCACTGGAGGTAAACTTCTTCAAGCGTTGAAGCGACTGATGAAAAACTTAATTGGTTTACGTAGAATCTCACTCCAAGACTTGTTGCTGGATCCTGCTGAAGCCATGTTTTTATTGGATGACGTTGTTAGCAACTGTGGAGAAACCATTCACATGATGCGTCTAGTGAACTGTACTAAAGAACCCTACCCGATTCTTCATGTTGGGGTTTTCCTCAACCTTTGGGTTTTGGAAATTTCGCCGCAACAAATTGATGCAGATGTAATAATTTTGCTCAGCCACACCAGTCTTAGGGACCTTTATCTTGTGCAAAATAAATACACAGACATGGCTATCGCTGTACCTCTTAAAGCATGGCGTGAGTGTCGCTGTCTCTCGCCAAAACTTCGAGTTCACCTGGTGGTGGAAGGAAAAGTTAAACAGGAGGTAGGTAGAATAATTTGATCACTGTGTTTAGATGTTTAGGTTGATGTTTAATTTATTAAGTGTAGTATACAGTGCTCCGCAAAACTGTTAGGACAAAGTCAAAAGTGACTTCATATCAGTACAGCAGAATTTCAGTTCAGCAAACTGTTTTGTGTGTCCCATTTGGCTTTAATAACTGCAGACAGTCTTCCAGACATTGCTTCAACATATTTAATCAAAATGTCCTGAATGGAGTACCATCACAGTTATTTCAGACCCTAAATTTGGTTAGTATTTTCATTCAAACAGAACCTTATCACATGTTCTTGGTACAAGTATATGGTAACTCTAAAGAATGGTACGTATTCTCACCCTGACTCATTCAGTTGTCAACATGGACAGAGAAACATTACCATAATGTTGAAATTTACATTCTGTAATGGCATGGTAGAATGACATAGTATTCTCTTGTTCTAACACTTGTGTACAGTACATTCCATTATCATGGTCGAAAAACAGTATTATTAATAACCAATTGGAACTAAGTAAGTTCATTTGTGATGCTTGATTACAAAACGAAACGCGGTCTCAAAAGTGAGCTGTGAAAAATTTCTGTTGCTTAATTAAACTGTCAGTCACTAGTTAATTTTGTTACAAAACTAGCTATTTGTTCGTTTTGAAGAACTTTTAAAAGCGTTTGGCTGTATTTTTATAAAGAATAATTTCAGTGTTATTTCTACCTCCTAGTTCTATGTTGGTATTGGTGAAATATTTTTGTTACTTTCTGTACTGTAATTAATCGATATTTACCGATAGTCCTTTAACCTATGCACTAGATTGCAACAGAACTATTTTCGTGTTACAACGGACACAAATGTTTGCGATTGTGTGGTTATTTGTCAATAAAAAAAAAAAAAAAAAAAAAAATGCATCTTCAACTGGATACATATTTACATTCCTCTATCGGCCTGGCATGACCAGGTGGTTAAGTCGCTCGACTCGTAATCTGAGGGTCGTGGGTTCGAATCCTTGTCACACCAAACATGATCGCCCTCTCAGCCATGGGGGCGTTATAATGTGACGGTCAATCCCACAATTCGTTGCTAAAAGAATAGCCCAACAGTTGGCGGTGGGTGGTGATGACTAGCTGCCTTTCCTTTAGTCTTACACTGCTAAATTAGGGACGGCTAGCACAGATAGCCTTCGTGTAGCTTTGCGCGAAATTCAAAAGAAACCAATCTTCTATGTGTAACAATGTTTTTATTTTCCATTAAAATTAACTGTATTAAGATTTCTTTCCTGGGCAAGTAAGACCCAGCCGGTGTGAGAACATTGAGTAACAATTTTCGGTATTCGTGCTTGCGAAACGTTCGTTTGTTTGTTAAATCCACATAAAAAACAAGTTTTTCCTAGACTCGAGGCGATACCAAAACAACGGCCGATACAAGACGTTTCATTTACGCTAGTGAAACTTATATTTCACCCTCGACAAAGTTTGAAAACAAGATCTCTCAATGTATCTTAGCATAAGTGAAGTAAAATCCATATTATATATGAAAACGAACATGTGTTTATGAACCTTAGAGGAGAAACAATAAGTGAAATATATTTGTATAAAACATTAAATATATTAAAGTATATACATTCAAAACACTCTTTTCGAAACCTGTTCAAAATTAGCAATTAAAACATGACATTAAAACTCGAAAGAAAAGCAGGGAAGGGAATAAGTAACAAGTAGATAGACATTTTAACTTGATAAAAAGAGAGAGCAACAGACAAAACAAAAGACATTTGTGGGGAATTTCTAAATTAAAAAGTGAATATTTTTTGTATAAAAAACGCTAGGCAACTGATCATAATAACACTTATAAAGTCGCATCGTACAAAATACAAGCATCTGTACTTTGTCTGTTTTGTTACGTATCTTCATTGTCGCCATTCTGAAATCAATTTCGTCCAAAAAACAAAAAAAGGTAAAAATAAGGACTTTGAAATTTAATTTCTAAAGTTACTTATACCTTGACTTTTACTTTTGGAACCACAGTTCTATGTAACTGAGTGGAACTCCCAAACCATGAATTACGAAATTCAACTAAAAAGACTGGATCATTGCCATGTCCGAACCAGGAATTGAATTTCTTTTTAACTGTCGCTAGTGTCATCTATTGACAGCGTCGTGCACTATAATATAACAATATACATTGGTTAAATTATTTAAACCTCTGATCATAACTTATGTAGCAGAAAGAAAAACAACAACAATAAAAAACACATTAAATTTGGCTTACACTAAATTATTATAATACATACTGGTTAAATAGTTTAATCCTTTGATAAGAAAAAAAGAACATTATATTAGATGTAGGACCATTACAAGCAGTGTTACACAGACGAAACACCAGGACAATACGTAGGAAACAAAACACTGAACTGAATGAACCGTGAAGATATTGTGAGATAATTCACATATTGTCACAGAATATAACTTTGCTCGTCTTGTCAAACCTGCCATTTCGATGTAAGGAATCAACTTACTTTTGAGATGATAAGTTTTAATATAACTTTTGTTATGGGTCAGAGTTATCTGTTTTGGTAAGAATAGACGGGGTCAGAGTTATCTGTTTCGGTAAGAATAGACGGGGTCAGAGTTATCTGTTTCGGTAAGAATAGACGCGTATTTGTTCATAGTTAGTTAGTTTTGGGATGACAAGTTTTAATATATTTGACCGCCTTTGTTCAGAATTTGTTGATTGTTTGAGCTAAGGATTCGACATGGTTCTGGGACGACAGGTTTCAGTATATAAATAATCTTCCTAGAAGTCTTAAAAACTAAAACTTGTGTATCTGAGTGAACGATAATTTTTTCTAGAGAGAATCACCAAAAGAAAACATATCAGGTTGATTAGAAAACAACCAACATTTCATCGTTTTGGGTTGTTGTGAGTTGTCAGTTATTTAAATATATTCTATAATTCTTATTGGTTAAACGAATGAATAGGTGACAACGGGAAAAAATTAACAAACTGTCCAATAAAATTACATGTAACTGTAGAATGTGTACTGTAAAAGTTTGTACTAGTTATAACCGAGTTCCAAAAAATAGTAAATAGTTTGTACAAAACCTTATGGTTAAGACCCTCGACTCGTAATCTCAGGGTCGCCCTTTCAGCTGTGGGGACATTATTTATGTCGCAGTCAGTCCCGCTGTTCGTTGGTAAAAAAAAATAGCCCAAGAATTGAAAGTAGGTGGTGATGACTAGCTGCCTTTCCTATAGTCTTACACTGCTATATTAGGGACGGCTAGTGCGGATATTCCTCGTGTAGCTTTGCGCGAAATTCAAATTAAACTATCAAACACACAATGGTTCAGTAGTTCCCAAACTCATTTAGTCTGAGCCTATCTTGATGTCAATTAAAAGTTTGAGGTCCACCAGTTTATAACTTTGGCATGGTGATTAAAAAACAAGAACTCCACAGTGAAAACAGTAATAAATATTTTCTACATACTATATATAATATATAATTAATTAAACATAATTTTTATGGGGTTATTGTTATTTAGAATTAAAATTAATTCGGCAGATTTGTATGGTAACATTAAAACACCAGTTAATGCTAATCCATGGGGTTGAATAACGATAGAACACCAGTTTACACTGATCTAGGGGTTTTATCGTGATATAAAAGACTATTTAGTGTAAATATTATTAATTTATTTATTTTGTGAATGAACATTTTATGATTGTTTAGTTTTAAGCATAACAAGAGAATTAGTAGCAACTATTTTAAAGTATGTGTGTGTGTGTTCTTATAGCAAGGTCACATCGGGCTATTTTAAAGTAATGTAATGACAAGTGTAGTTACGTAACGTGAGAGTCGTACATTGTGTTTGTAACTCATTGATGATGAGATTGTCAAACGTCACATGAAATTTATTGATGTCTAAGATATAGCTAGCGGATGATTAAGTAATTAGCATATAAATAGTGTGAGATGAGCAGGAAAAGTAGACAGACTGACAAAGACAGAGAAGATGAGGGAAAAAATCACATAAAAGAGTGGCTTGGACAGAGAAGGAAGACTAAAAATTAATACTGACCTAACGGTTGGTAAACATCAGAATGAGATTAACGAAATTGTATTAGAAAATAAAAAAAATTATTTCGTTACAGAGAGTTCTAAAATAACTGAACCTGTCTCTGTGGCCTTTGACAAAAGAGTATACATTTAATGGAAGTAGGCCTAATATGCGAGAAGCGCGTTTATTGAAGTAGACCTAATATACGAAAAGCAGGCGTTTATTGAAGTAGGCCTAATATACGAAAAGCGGGTGGTTATTGAAGTAGGCCTAATATACGAAAAGCGGGTGGTTATTGAAGTAGGCCTAATATACGAAAAGCGGGTGTTTATTGAAGTAGGCCTAATATACGAAAAGCGGGTGTTTATTGAAGTAGGCGTATATACAGAAAAAGAGCAGACGATTTTAGAAGCATAATTCGATGAAACGTTAGTGAACTATTCTCGAATAGTTTGGTGTTACTATTAGAGATAAATAGTACGGCTTGTTAACTGAAATTCTGAAGCAACTGAATAGGCTTAAACTGACTTTTTGCAAGAAGAGAACTATCTAGTGTTTATGATATGCCTATGATCATCTACAGTGTAAATAATTTGCTGTACATAAATTTAACTTATTTTGAATAAATTATTTTTAGTGAATGCTATTTTTTTTCAAATTTACACCAACAAGTCACGGATACTTACCATAGAAGAATCCTTAGCCCAACAACAAAATGCCGTATAAAAATATATACTTTACTACCAACCAAAACGTACGCTTTTGACAAGAGTTGAATAACATTATACCACCAAATAATACTAACCCATACGTTGGATAATATTAAAACATCAATTAATATTGATCCACAGCCTGGACCCTGCAGGAAAATATATATACAAATATAATTCAGCATTTTTTGAACATCTAACATTATAAGTGTAGATAGGTTCAATAAATTAAAATTATTATTTTACTTTGTTTATTATTCTGCTGTTAATAACCGGGCATTGCTAGTAATCCTTGCAAGGAGTGACTAACGCAGTTTACAAGTGTCTAGGGCTATTAAAAGTAATGTGTAAAAGGTTAGTGCCAAGAAACTGGGTATAGAAACTTAGCCAAGATTTCATGTACGAAATAATCAACCAACATAATATCGCTGCACTGTTGGAAGGTCAAGGCCTGTTAAAATAACTGCACTGTTAACTGAATCTCTGTTAATATCATTGTTTATTTGATAGGTTAACAGTGTTGGTGTCATTATCCCAATGTAATTATTTGGTTGATAGTTTAAAAATCTTTTATATCTCTGCACTATGTGAAAGATAATAACATATTTTATTTTAAATTAATGCACTTTCCTGGATTGTGCCCTTTTATTAATATCATTGTTTGGTTGCTAAGCTGTCTTTAAAATTATTGAATGGCTCCCACACTGCTTTCATGTCAATGTAATTGAACGACTGATGAGTAGAAAGTGTCTTCATATGAATACCATTAAACTGTATGAAGGTTTTTCTTACATCTAGGCTTAAATAACGTACTGACCTTTTTTTCAGACGTAACTTGTTTATTCTATTATGTTTCTGGATAATAAATAAACAGTAAATAATATAATTACTGTATTTATTTTTTCATCTTGAATGATTTTACCCTTTACGTTAATCCATTATATACGTAAAGTCGTGCTATACCACGGAGGAAAACAGTAAGATTACAGACTTGCAATACTAAAAAGCGCATTTAATTTCCCACAATTGACAGGATACACATTGTCCAGTGTATAGTTTTTATTAAGTAAAGCAAACAACAACCTGATATTTATTATAAATTTAACATGCTATTTTAATGAAACTTGGATGTTCAGTAACTACAAAGTACAGTTATAACAATAAATCTCTCTCTTCTCTTATATCTAATTATAAAAAAATCTCATTATTAAACAAACAAATTGTGAAACCTCAAATTTGCATTTATCTTCCAATGAATTCGCCACACGCTAGTACAGCGATATGTCTGCGGATTTACAACGCTAAAATCAAGAGCTCGATTCCCCTCGGTGGGCTCACCAGATAGCTCGATGTGGCTTTGCTATAAAACACACACACACACTCTTTCAAATGAATTCAATGAACCGCTATGCCAAATTTGGTTAAGGTCCATTTACAGGGGGCAAAGCAGCGGTAAAAAGCACAAAAACGACCCTAAAGACCTCAATATGTAAAATTGGAAATTTGTATATACCACCTCACAGACCCAATAAACTTCCATACAAATTTGGGTGAAGGTCCATCCACATCCTGTGAAGTAGGTACATGGACAGACAACAGACAGTACTATTATATTTATATATACATGTAGTTACCTAGAGATACAACAAACAGTACTGTTATATTTATATATTCAAGTAGATACATAGAGAGACAACAGTCAGTACGGTTATATTTATATATACAAGTAGTTACATAGAGATACAACAAACAGTACTGTTATATTTATATATTCAAGTAGATACATAGAGACAACAGTCAGTACGGTTATATTTATATATAGAAGTTGTTACATAGAGAGACAACAGACAGTATTGTTATATTTATATATAGAAGTAGTTACATAGAGATACAACAGACAGTATTGTTATATTTATATATAGAAGTAGTTACATAGAGATACAACAGACAGTATTGTTATATTTATATATACAAGTAGTTACACAGAGGTACAACAGACAGTAGTTTTATATTATATATACAAGTTGTTACATAGAGGTACAACAGGCAGTATTGTTATATTTTATAGAAAATTAAAACAGAAATGGATGTTAAATTATAGGAAATTTTTGTTTTTCACGGGACAGAAGTCCAAGAACTGAAATATTTAATATGAGTTGCGTTCGTAAACTGAAAAACTATTAAAGTTATTTTTGTTTTTGACAGTTGTACAACCAGAATGCGTAATTACTTTTTAATTAAATCATTATTTTCACATTTTTCCATCTAAACTCTAAGTGTCTTTATTTGCTAATATATCTATTTCTTTTGTCTCAGTTATATTATATTATATTAGTCATTTATTTTTAAGTTTTTTCTAGTTACTTGTGTATTTATTTATTTGTTTCTCAGCTGTTTGCTTTACAAACTTGTACACTTATTTATTTCTGATGTTTGTCTCGACTTCGTAGTGTGATTGTTTATTTCTCATCTAACTTGAACATTTATTTATATCCTTCCTAGCTCATAGAACGACTCCAATTTTATCGAGTACAAATTCTAGCTTTTCGCCTCGTCACATCTTGACCGATTTGTGACTTGATTATTATTTCTGATTCGGAAAGTTAAAACGTTTTGACTGATATATTTGACCACGCCAGAGGTCTCATAGATTAATTTATTCCAATACTGCCTAAAATAATTGCAATTTGAGAGTAAACCTGTAGAGACCCTTATGAATAATAAAACTGAATCAGGTATACGCGCTCGGAACGCCAGGTGTTGCTGGCGCACAAAAGTATAGCTAAATAATAAGTAAAACAAAAGGTCACATGAATTAATTTACCCTAATCCTGCCTAAAAGAATTTATTGTACTGTGGATATTGGGGATTCTCTTTTGTTCATACTTTCTCTATATAAACTTGTACATTTGTTTATTTTAATGTTTCTTTACTAATTTAACAATTGTTTCTTTCTCTGCGTTTTTCTCTCTTAATTTGCACACTGACTAACTTGTGTTTTTTTCCCGTACTAACTTACTCACCTGTGTACAGTTATTTCATAAATTCATTTTCTACTTACTTACGCTTGTTTTTTTTTTGCTTTTGTTTGTATTATCTTGTTTATTTATCACGTCTTTTTATATTCTAACTTTTAGGCTTATTCATTTCTAGTAATATTTCTCGGTATGGCCAGGTTGGTAAAGGCGTGCTTCTCGTAATCCGAGGGTCGCGGGTTCGCATCCCCGTCGCGTCAAACATGCTCGCCCTTTTAGCTGTGGGGGCGTTATAAAGTTATGGTCAATCCCACTATTCGTTGGTAAAAGAGTAGCCCAAGAATTGGTGGTGGGTGATGATGACTAGTTGCCTTCTCTCTAGTCCTACATTGCTAAATTATGGACGGCTGGCGCAGATAGCCCTCGTGTAGCTTTGCGCGAAATTCAACAAATAAACTAGTAACTTACACGTTGTTAATTTTCATGTGTTCTATTTTCTGCTAAGTTATAAACTAATTGCTAATAATTAATCACATTTAACTAATCTAGTATTATCTTTAGCTAATTTTCTACAAATTATTGTATGGAGAATGGTATGAAAAAAATTCATTTGTGTTAGTTCTGGTGAGGTTAAATAAACCAGTTTTAGTTGTTATAAAAAATTCTTCATTTTTACTTATAAGCTCTTAAAATTACACTGAGTAATTTCACAGCAGAAGATAATAACTGTTTGTTTGTTTGTTTTGGAATTTCGCACAAAGCTACTCGAGGGCTATCTGTGCTAGCCGTCCCTAATTTAGCAGTGTAAGACTAGAGGGAAGGCAGCTAGTCATCACCACCCACCGCCAACTCTTGGGCTACTCTTTTACCAACGAATAGTGGGATTGACCGTCACATTATAACGCCCCCACGGCTGAAAGGGGGAGCATGTTTGGCGCGACGCGGGCTCGAACCCGCGACCCTCGGATTACGAGTCGCACGCCTTACGCGCTAAGATAAAAACTAACCTTTGCTACCCTCTTAGTTCGTGTGTAATAATGTTTCTCCACTTGGGAACAAATTCATTAAGTCAAAGGTGATTTTAAAGAAATGGAAAACTATCTTTTGTGATGGCAAATTGTGTAGTAATAGTTCACGAGTTTCCCGGCTTTGTGCTGTTGTAGTTTAGTAGTTAAAACTAGGATCTCTCCTGTTAACATTGTTTTATTTTGATATTATTTTATATATTACAGATTGTTTTAACTGTTGTTAGGCTTAGATTTAGAAGTTACACTTTAACTTTTTGCAGAGTAGAGTTAAACCTCTAGTTTAACGTTTTAGTTATCATTTTACTTATCGTATATAAGGGAATGGAAGCTCACACTTAACTGAAGAGAGAGAAAAAACCAATAATGTTTTCTTTTCCCTTTCTGTCTCTCATCGGCTTCACATTACAAACACTTGCTTTAGTATTGTTTGTGTATTGTATTTGATTTAATAAGTATTGGTGTTTTATAAATTTTACGTGGGAGTTATTTCTTTAAAACATCTCAGTTTGAGTTCATAGAGACTCAAACCCATATTCTTAGTTTTTCTTTTTTTACAACTCGCTTCAGAAACAAGAGATGACAGTTTCTTAGCAAATATAAATCTATTTTGAGATGTGCAGAAATTTTAAAAATTAGTAAGTGCGATGTCTTAGAGATGAGAATCCTCGGATTTGCTCAAGAATAATAAGTAGCGACATCTTTCGACTCTGAAAAATGGTATTGAGAAATAACGAAATACCAACTCTAAAATATTTTTAAATTACTGTAAACTGTTAATAACTCTTAATGTAGAGCTAGAAATATTAATTATACTTAAATTTTGAAATTTAATACACAGGTGTGTACTCAACATATGAAAAAGTGCTCACAGATCGTGTTGAAATTAATGCACACATTTTTAGGGTTAAGAGCATAACTTCATGGGTCCCTTTAATTCTAAATCCCCGTAATTTTGTTATGGCGCTACTAGTCAGATTAAATTAGAATAGTTAAAATAATGTCTTTACTCACCTTTAGTTTTTTATTTATTTTTCTGCCACAAAAACTGATGACAAAAAAACAGAACATATTCGTATTTTAAATAACATTGAATCAAAACGGTTTTAAGTTTTATACATTTAAAGAAACTTCTATGCAGAGACAATTTGACATTGGATAGAAAAATGTTTTGGTTTTGGGCAAAGCTATAGAAGTAGCCGTCTGTACGTTGTCCATCACAGGGATTATAAGTCCGAAAACTTACCGCTGACCACTGGAAAACTGTAAAAGAGTATGAAATATAATAATGTTATGTTTCGTGTATTGTATGTTTTTTATTTTAACTTGGGAGAGCAGTCACCTTCCCACAACTGTCTGCAGACAGTGAAGGGTGATATAGACTTGGGACGTTGTGGGCTTGAGCACCCACATCTCACTCTACTAATTTCTAATATTCTTATATAAAACAACTGAATTGAAGGTTAAGACTGATAGAAGGTGTATCCCTACCGCAATGTGGGTCCTACATTTTCAGTCACCTCCAAAATCTTGGATTCATTTTATAATCCCATATTGTAGCTTGTGTCCTACGATCTTTTTTTTAAATATGCAGCGTATTTTGTTTAGTTTTAATGTGTTTTGTTTATGGCTTAAAATTTTAATGTTATAATATAATTAATCAGAGGTTGTGATTTGCTGTTTTTAACAGTCCTATCTCAAGGTTGTGCTTACTTATTTGGTTTCATAAGTAATTATTTAATTTTACCAACACATATGAATATTTAATATTTCTATTCTACTGTATGAACCTTTTTTACGTTTAACATTTTTTATTTTTATGTTTTTTTTTAATATAATGTTTCTTTCTTTCCTTATACAAACCGTAATTTTAAGTTTAACCATCCAGGTTGTCTGGCAGGAAGGAGCTCCTGTAATATCCATCGTGTACAATACACCGTATAACCAGGTGGCGCCAGAGTCAGCTTTAATGGCTGCAACACTATACCCCAAGGAATTGGAAGCGTATGGATTCACAGAACTGCCACGTTTTTATATGCAAAAGTCATTTATGGACAGAGCTGATTCTGCTTTAGTAAGTGTTAAGAGAAAAAAAAACTACACGTTTCTAGCAATAAATATCACGTGCTGTTTGTTTTCCTTTTTAGATGATAAATTCTCTCGATAAAGACGTTATCAAAACACTTCTTCTGCTGTTTTAGAGAATGGTGTTCTAAGGTGTAAATATGGTGTTCTAAGATGTAAATATAAGATGCAAATATGGTGTTGTAAGGTGAAAATATGGTGTTCTAAGGTGTAAATATGGTGTTCTAAGATGCAAATATGGCGTTCTAAGGTGAAAATATGGTGTTCTAAGGTGTAAATATGGTGTTCTAAGATGCAAATATGGCGTTCTAAGGTAAAAATATGGTGTTCTAAGATGTAAATATAAGATGCAAATATGGTGTTGTAAGGTGAAAATATGGTGTTCTAAGGTGAAAATATGGTGTTCTAAGGTGTAAATATGGTGTTCTAAGATGCAAATATGGCGTTCTAAGGTAAAAATATGGTGTTATAAGGTGTAAATATAGTGTTTTATGATGTAAATATGATGTTCTAAGGCGTAAATATAAGCAATTTTGATTTAATCTGTAAATCATCAACTCCTTCTAACACCGTTGCATTATATTGTTTAGATTTATACTAGGCTCGGCATGGCTAGGTGGGTTACGGCGTTTGGCTCGTAATCTGAGAGTCGCGAGTTCGAATCCCTATCGCACCAAACATATTCGCCTTTTCAGCCTTGAGGGCATTATAATGTGACGGTCAATCCCATTATTCGTTGCTAAAAGAGTAGCCCAAGAGTTAGCGGTGGGTGATGATGACTAGCTGCCTTCCCTCTAGTCTTACACTGCTAAATTAGGGACGGCTAGCGCAAATAACCCACGAGTAGCTTTGAGCAAAATTCAAAAAATAAACAAACATTTTATATTTTTATCTATTTCAATAGTTTTGTTTGTTTGTTTTTGAAGTTCGCACAAAGCTACTCGAGGGCTATCTGCGCTAGCCGTCCCTAATTTAACAGTGTAAGACTAGAGGGAAGGCAACTAGTCATCACCACCAACTGCCAACTCTTGGGCTTCTCTTTTACCAACGAATAGTGGGATTGACCATCACATTATAACGCCCCCACGGCTGAAAGGGCGAGCATGTTTGGTGTGATGAGGATTCGAACCTACGACTTTCGGATTATGAGTCGAATGCCTTAACCATCTGCTCTACCGGGCTGTTTATGTACTTCTTAAATACAAAGCTACACAATGAGCCGTGTCTTCAAATACAAAGCTACACAATGTCTAATACAAGTATTGAAACCCACGTTTATGCGTTAGAAGCCCTCAGACTTCTCGGTTTTGTTGTTTCTGATTTCTCTAAAACTCATTTATTAACTGGGATCTTGTAACAAACGAATTCATGGATCCGTAAACACCTGTAAACATTAAGGGTTTAACAACACCTGTTGAAATCCTAATTCAACTTATTGCTGATAGTGAAGATGTTAAAATCGACATGATTGCGCCTTTTTAAACGTTTAGCAGATCTTAAAGGCCTAGGCCACGGATTATATTAGGATTTTTTAAAATATTCTAATAAACTGTTTGTAACAGATAACCCCTACAGTGACACGAGGTCTTGTTTAACTTCAACTTTTGAAAAAAAGAACAAAGTAAGCAGAAGAACAAGTTGGAATTGCTTTTATTACAAATAGAAGTTTGTACCATTGAAAAATATTAAACCGTTGGCTTATGACGTTTGACCGTTATAATAAATTGGTGAAATCGCTAATAGTTAGTTCACATTCCTTCTAGAGTACGAAGTTTTGTAAAATTATCATGTTTACAATAACTAATTGTGAAATAAACCTTTTACGTGTCGCAAAAAGAAAAGATTCGCCATTTAAAACTTAAACTAAATAAATAAATTATTGAATAAAAACTGGATGCCAAGCAGCACAATGAAAACATATTGACAAAAAGTTTCACAATCTGTTCTTAAACAGTAACAATTAAAACTAGAAACAATGCATAACCATTAGAATTATCTAACATTAACTGAAACTCAAAGATTGTACATGGATTAAAAACAATAATTATTTGTAAGTAATTCAACAGCAATAAACACTGTTGTCTAACAACAAGAGAAATGTAGTGATAGCTGTGAATTGTTTGTGGTTCCATCTTCGTTGGAAGTCCCAAGTTAGGCCTGGCAAGGCTCGATGATTGAGACAATTAACTTTGAAGTGGTTCCATCTTCGTTGGAAGTCCCAAGTTAGGCCTGGCAAGGCTCGATGATTAGTACAATTAACTCTGAAGTGGTTCAATCTTCGTTGGAAGTCCCAAGTTAGGCCTGGCAAGGCTCGATGATTAGGACAATTAACTCTGAAGTGGTTCCATCTTCGTTGGAAGTCCTAAGTTAGGCCTGGCAAGGCTCGATGATTAGGACAATTAACCCTGAAGATCACAGGTTCTAATTCCACCAAATATTCTCGCGCTTCCGGCCGTAGGGACATTACAATGTGACGGTCAATCCAACTATTCGGTGGCAAAAGAGTAGCCCAAGAATTGGCGGTGGGTGATGATTTACTAGTTACTTTTCCTCTAGTCTTTCACTTTTAAGTTATGAACGGCTAGCGCTTTTTCAAATTGAGTATATCGTTAGGCCTAATCTTTTGGGCTAACATTAGAGATATTATTTTGGTTTTTATATTTTTCCAATGTCACTGTGTGTACAGTTTTGACTTGAACCAAGGTTACTAGCTGTTGTGGTCCTTCAAGATGACATCACAGGTGTAGAACGTGTTGCTTTGCGTGAGGATTATTAACTTATGCATAAGAGTGAACATTATGCACATTAATATCACTGAAGGTTGTGAGGAAGTTAACTTAGGTTAGGGTAACTTAATGGGGGCTCACAATATAAAAGTTTTGAAACAATTGGTTTCGAGAATGCAATAGAGTACAAATGTCCTCTTTGAGCAATCCGCTAATCTTGAATGCTGGGGCCATCAGATCTATTAAAGGAAGTGCATTTCGAGAGGTGATTCTGCTCTGTGATTATCTTTTTAATGAAGTCGTAGCTGGCCAACAAGAAATATGTTGAAGCAGTATAAGAAACCCTATTTATTGAATAACTTAACCTTTATTATTATTATTATCTACGTCAGAGGTTGTTAACCTTTATGCTTGTATGAAACCCTTATTCGAAAATTTATTTGCCATGGAACCCCATCGTACATATAAGAGAAACGCATTATATGTATGATTATTATTAAAGGTGAAATTCAAATATGACATCAGGTTACATATTAAATCTATTATTATGTAAGTTTGAAGTTCTTAATATTATAAAAAAGTATATTAAACTAACCTCAATATCTCTAAGGATGAAAGATGCGACATCTTGTTCTCTAGTCATTAGTCATTCTTTAATATAATTACTTGCTCTTCGAGAACTAGAATTATTTGACATAGAATAGTCTCCATAACATCATACAGCTGATGTAGGATAAAAGTTTGATACACTTTAATATTATTCGTCTACAGAGTATTTCAATAACAATTCGGACCCATCCTGTCACATCCTTTCTTTTATAATTTGCTCATGGTTTCCCAAACGTCCATTTTCATTATATTTATAATTAACAGAAAACCTACATCTCAACCGATCGATTGACATTTTTATAACTTTGAGACCAGAAAAGAATTGTGACAAATACAGAACAGCGTCGGCTCTTTATTGGTATTACTACCATTACAGATTGTTTTATTGTGGAACCCAGGTTTTGAAACCATGATCTACATAACCAGGAAATATATACAGATTCATCTTACAGCTCTGAATTGGATAAATCAAACTAGAAACTACAGGGGTAGCTGTATGTCTCATGATCCTTTCCAGAACCAAACGTGGGTACGTTAAATTGGCGTTTCGTAGATTTCCCCTATAAAAATCAGTGGGTTTTGTGTCAAATCGAAGTTACACAACAAATAAATTCCATTTTATTAATAGCATTATTTAAAATAATTCAGAATTATTGAACGCCTAAAGGATTCCAAGTTCATGAATAACTGATGTTTCTAAGTATGAGCAGAAGGTAAAGTGTGTCTCGTTTTAACAACATTCTTAAAATGTTAATTTCTGAAATGCGGAGTTTTATAAACATGGTATGTTCCAAAAAACTATTAGTTGTTGCGTGAAAAGATGACTTAGTAAACGTTACATATTCTGAGAATAACCATCTCTTGGAACTGGTTAGTAAAGAGATGATCTGTGTGAACGTGACATGGACCAAAGATTGGAAACGATTGAAAATATCCTACTAACACTTTGATAACACTTTGAAATAATATCTCACTTTGTATTGACACTTTGAAATAATATCTCACTTTGTATTAACACTTTGAAATATCTCACTCAGCTACTTTGTATTAATACTTTGAAATAATATCTCACTCAGCTACTTTGTATTAACACTGACATAATATCTCACTCAGCTTCTTTGTATTAACACTGAAATAATATCTCACTCAGCTACTTTGTATTAACACTTTGAAATAATATCTCACTTTGTATTAACACTTTGAAATAATATCTCACTCAGCTACATTGTATTAACACTGAAATAATATCTCACTCAGCTTCCTTGTATTAACACTGAAATAATATCTCACTCAGCTACTTTGTATTAACACTTTGAAATAATATTTCACTCAGCTACTTTGTATTAACACTTTGAAATAATATCTCACTCAGCATCTTTGTATTAATACTGAAATAATATCCCACTCAGCTACTTTGTATTAACACTTTGAAATAATATCTCACTCAGCTTCTTTGTATTGACACTGAAATAATATCTCACTCAGCTTCATTGAATTAACACTGAAATAATATCTCACTCAGCTACTTTGTATTAACACTGAAATAATATCTCACTTTGTATTAACACTGAAATAATATCCCACTCAGCTACTTTGTATTAACACTTTGAAATAATATCTCACTTTGTATTAACACTGAAATAATATCCCACTCAGCTACTTTGTATTAACACTTTGAAATAATATCTCACTCAGCTTCTTTGTATTGACACTTTGAAATAATATCTCACTCAGCTTCATTGTATTAACACTGAAATAATATCTCACTCAGCTTCTTTGTATTAATACTGAAATAATATCCCACTCAGCTACTTTGTATTAACACTTTGAAATAATATCTCACTCAGCTTCTTTGTATTGACACTGAAATAATATCTCACTCAGCTTCATTGAATTAACACTGAAATAATATCTCACTCAGCTACTTTGTATTAACACTGAAATAATATCTCACTTTGTATTAACACTGAAATAATATCCCACTCAGCTACTTTGTATTAACACTTTGAAATAATATCTCACTTTGTATTAACACTGAAATAATATCCCACTCAGCTACTTTGTATTAACACTTTGAAATAATATCTCACTTTGTATTAACACTTTGAAATAATATCTCACTCAGCTACTTTGTATTAACACTGAAATAATATCTCATTCAGCTTCTTTGTATTAACACTGAAATAATATCTCATTCAGCTTCTTTGGATTAACACTGAAATAATATCTCACTCAGCTACTTTGTATTAACACTGAAATAATATCTCACTCAGCTTCTTTGTATTGACACTTTGAAATAATATCCCACTCAGCTACTTTGTATTAACACTTTGAAAAAATATCTCACTCAGCTACTTTGTATTAACACTTTGAAATAATATCCCACTCAGCTACTTTGTATTAACACTTTGAAATAATATCTCACTCAGCTTCTTTGTATTGACACTTTGAAATAATATCTCACTCAGCTTCATTGTATTAACACTGAAATAATATCTCATTCAGCTTCTTTGTATTAACACTGAAATAATATCTCATTCAGCCTCTTTGGATTAACACTGAAATAATATCTCACTCAGCTTCATTGTATTAACACTGAAATAATATCTCACTCAGCTTCTTTGTATTAACACTGAAATAATATCTCACTCAGCTTCTTTGTATTAACACTGAAATAATATCTCACTCAGCTTCTTTGTATTAACACTGAAATAATATCCCACTCAGCTTCTTTGTATTAACACTGAAATAATATCTCATTCAGCTACTTTGTATTAACACTGAAATAATATCCCACTCAGCTACTTTGTATTAACACTTTGAAATAATATCTCATTCAGCTACTTTGTATTAACACTGAAATAATATCCCACTCAGCTACTTTGTATTAACACTGAAATAATATCTCATTGAGCTTCTTTGGATTAACACTGAAATAATATCTCACTCAGCTTCATTGTATTAACACTGAAATAATATCTCACTCAGCTTCTTTGTATTAACACTGAAATAATATCTCACTCAGCTTCTTTGTATTAACACTGAAATAATATCCCACTCAGCTTCTTTGTATTAACACTGAAATAATATCTCATTCAGCTACTTTGTATTAACACTGAAATAATATCCCACTCAGCTACTTTGTATTAACACTTTGAAATAATATCTCACTTTGTATTAACACTTTGAATTAATATCTCATTCAGCGACTTTGTATTAACACAGAAATAATATCCCACTCAGCTACTTTGTATTAACACTTTGAAATAATATCTCACTTTGTATTAACACTTTGAAATAATATCCCACTCAGCTACTTTGTATTAACACTTTGAAATAATATCTCACTCAGCTTCTTTGTATTGACACTTTGAAATAATATCTCACTCAGCTACTTTGTATTAACACTGAAATAATATCTCACTCAGCTTCTTTGTATTGACACTTTGAAATAATATCCCACTCAGCTATTTTGTATTAACACTGAAATAATATCTCACTCAGCTTCATTGTATTAACACTGAAATAATATCCCACTCAGCTACTTTGTATTAACACTTGAAATAATATCTCACTCAGCTACTTTGTATTAACACTTTGAAATAACATCTCACTCAGCTACTTTGTAGTAATACTTTGAAATAATATCATAGGATACATCTATTATAAAGATATATCATAGTATACATCTATTATAAAGATATATCATAGGATACATCTATTACAAAGATATATCATAGAAAACATCTGTTATAAAGATATATCAAAGGATACATCTGTTATAAAGATATATCATAGGATACATCTGTTATAAAGATATATCATAGTATACATCTATTATAAAGATATATCATAGTATAAATCTATTACAAAGATATATCATAGTATACATCTGTTATAAAGATATATCATAGGATACATGTATTATAAAGATATATCATAGTATAAATCTATTACAAAGATATATCATAGTATACATCTGTTAGAAAGATATATCATAGGATACATGTATTATAAAGATATATCATAGGATACATCTATTATAAAGATATATGATAGGATACATCTATTATAAAGATATATCATAGTATACATCTATTATAAAGATATTGTAGTATACAATGTATTATAAAGATATATCATAGTATGTATCTATTATAAAGATATATCATAGGATACATCTATTAAGATATATCATAGTATACATCTATTATTAAGATATATCATAGTATGCATCTATTACAAAGATATATCACGGTATACATCTATTATAAAGATATATCATAGGATACATCTATTACAAAGATATATCATAGTATATATCTATTATAAAGATATATCATAGGATACATCTGTTATAAAGATATATCATAGTATACATCTATTATAAAGATGTATCATAGTATAAATCTATTACAAAGATATATCATAGTATACATCTGTTATAAAGATATATCATAGGATACATGTATTATAAAGATATATCATAGTATAAATCTATTACAAAGATATATCATAGTATACATCTGTTAGAAAGATATATCATAGGATACATGTATTATAAAGATATATCATAGGATACATCTATTATAAAGATATATGATAGGATACATCTATTATAAAGATATATCATAGTATACATCTATTATAAAGATATCGTAGTATACAATGTATTATAAAGATATATCATAGTATGTATCTATTATAAAGATATATCATAGGATACATATATTATAAAGATATATCATAGGATACATCTATTAAGATATATCATAGTATACATCTATTATTAAGATATATCATAGTATGCATCTATTACAAAGATATATCACGGTATACATCTATTATAAAGATATATCATAGGATACATCTATTACAAAGATATATCATAGTATATATCTATTATAAAGATATATCATAGGATACATCTGTTATAAAGATATATCATAGTATACATCTATTATAAAGATGTATCATAGTATAAATCTATTACAAAGATATATCATAGTATACATCTGTTATAAAGATATATCATAGGATACATGTATTATAAAGATATATCATAGTATAAATCTATTACAAAGATATATCATAGTATACATCTGTTAGAAAGATATATCATAGGATACATGTATTATAAAGATATATCATAGGATACATCTATTATAAAGATATATGATAGGATACATCTATTATAAAGATATATCATAGTATACATCTATTATAAAGATATCGTAGTATACAATGTATTATAAAGATATATCATAGTATGTATCTATTATAAAGATATATCATAGGATACATATATTATAAAGATATATCATAGGATACATCTATTAAGATATATCATAGTATACATCTATTATTAAGATATATCATAGTATGCATCTATTACAAAGATATATCATGGTATACATCTATTATAAAGATATATCATAGGATACATCTATTACAAAGATATATCATAGTATATATCTATTATAAAGATATATCATAGTATACATCTATTATAAAGATATATCATAGGATACATCTATTATAAAGATATATCATAGTATACATCTATTATAAAGATATATCATAGTATGCATCTATTATAAAGATATCGTAGTATACAATGTATTATAAAGATATATCATAGTATGTATCTATTATAAAGATATATCATAGGATACATCTATTAAGATATATCATAGTATATATCTATTATTAAGATATATCATAGGATACATCTATTATAAAGATATATCATAGGATACATCTATTATAAAGATATATCATAGTATAATCAGTGATAACGAGAAACCCACTTGTTGAGAAAATATATATGCAAAAACGGCTCGTTTGGGCTGAGAAAACACTTTTACATAGAAAAGCGAACAACGTTTCGACCTTCTTCGGTCATCATAGTATACATCTATTATAAAGATATCGTAGTATACAATGTATTATAAAGATATATCGAAACTCTTTTTGTTTCTGTTGGTTTTGTTCTTTCCACTATCGACAACACCAGAGATTTTGGTATGTTGTTAACATATCAGCTTTCTCGCGTAACTGGTCTCTACCATTGTGATAACTTCTTTGTCTGTACCATTGTGATAACTTCTTTGTCTCTACCATTGTGAATACTTCTTTGTCTCTACCATTGTGATAACTTCTTTTGTTTTCATCAGGTTCTGCTGAGCCGCTCCTGTCCACGATTACATACGTTGATCATCCGAGAAAGGATTTCAACTTCTACCTTACTTCTAATCGCCTTTTATGGTCGTAGTCTACGGAGGATACTAGTCCGGCGAAACGCCATTATCAAACGCTGTGATTGGCCCAAAAATCCCGAGTGGTCAACTGATTTTTATCTATGGCTTCGACACGCCTCCCAGTCCTACGAAAGAACGGCAACTGAAATTTCTCAAATGTTAAACTGTCGCTGGGCACCACTGACAGACCAAGAGTTTAAATCCCTCACTTTTTACTTGTCTCATTACGTGTCTTGAAAACCCCATCTGTGATGCATGCGAACTTTTATGTAGTTTTAACTGCTTCTCTGTTGTTATTCTTAAGGCCTTAAGAAGTGTAAAACAAATCATCACCTTTTCCTAAGATATTCAGTTGTGCCTTCTTAACTGGGAAGTTGTTTTTAGGACTATTTTCTACACTATTTTCAATCGAACACAAGAAACGAGGCCCGAAATGTTTATTCCTTGATCAAGTACAAGTTACAAATGTTGAAAAGCGCTACTTCCCTATTTTTTAACTGTCTACATTTTTGAATCGTCACATGCAATAAGCATGACTATTTTTAGACTGAACTATCTACTGGAAGAAAGTAAGTTTCTTTAATCACAGTTTATAATATTAGTACTTAAAAAAAACTCCTTGGTTATCTAGTGAACCTTTCAACACTCAAGTTCTGACAGAATTACTTTGAAGAATCTTTCCACGTTCTTTTTAACGACTATTAAGTTGATTTAAACTGGACAAAAGACGATTTATCAGTATCTGCACGCTGTTAACATGGTTACCTGCCAGTCTTTTTATGTACGTTTTTATCCAACGTTTTCTATAGCTTTTCAACCTAAAGAACCTTTCGAAGGCAATAGCTTGACCCTGTCCAATGTAAATGGCGTCCCTATGAACCATCCTACCTTGGTGACAACAATTTAACAAACCACCATACGCCGACTTTATTCCCTGTTCACTTCTTGGTCTGTCCTACTTGAGTTGTGATAACAATCTGCATAATAAAATTCAGTATCTGTTTGTATCATTTAACTTCTCCTAAACCGACGGACTCACCAAATTCTAAACTGTGTGAAACAAATCTTCAAGCACTCGAGGTTTTCACAGAGGTAAAACTTGTCACCTATTGGGCCAAAGGTTCGTTTGTCAAAAGTATCAACAGCGTGCGCCTTTCTTATCTCATTATTGTTTGTGTTCCTTCCAATTATTTTATAAAACCTAATATCAAACATCATTGATAGGTTTGATACTGAAATATTTTAGTAATAAACTCAAACGGGAAGTTACAAGACGTAGAATAAATTTCACGTATTTACATAATATATCTTATTGTCTGTTTGGTTTTTTAAATAAAAGGGTTTTACATAGTAAAATGGTAATAATAACTAATATCTGTTAATATTAACTAATGTTTGTTAATAATAACTAATGTCTGTTAATATTAACTAATGTCTGTTAATATTAACTAATGTTTGTTAATAATAACTAATGTCTGTTAATAATAACAAATGTCTGTTAATAATAACTAATGTCTGTTAATATTAACAAATGGCTGTTAATATTAGCTAATGTCTGCTAATATTAACAAATGTCTGTTAATAATAACTAATGTTTGTTAATAATAACAAATGTCTGTTAATATTAACAAATGTCTGTTAATAATAGCTAATGTCTGTTAATATTAACAAATGTCTGTTAATAATAACTAATGTTTGTTAATAATAACAAATGTCTGTTAATAATAACAAATGTCTGTTAATAATAGCTAATGTCTGTTAATATTAACAAATGTCTGTTAATAATAACTAATGTTTGTTAATAATAACTAATGTCTGTTAATATTAACAAATGTCTGTTAATAATAACAAATGTCTGTTAATAATAACTAATGTCTGTTAATAATAGCTAATGTCTGTTAATATTAACAAATGTCTGTTAATATTAACAAATGTCTGTTAATAATAACTAATGTTTGTTAATAATAACAAATGTCTGTTAATAATAACAAATGTCTGTTAATAATAGCTAATGTCTGTTAATAATAACTAATGTCTGTTAATATTAACAAATGTCTGTTAATATTAACAAATGTCTGTTAATAATAACAAATGTCTGTTAATAATAACTAATGTCTGTTAATAATAACTAATGTCTGTTAATATTAACAAATGTATGTTAATAATAACAAATATCTGTTAATAATAAGTAATGTCTGTTAATAATAGCTAATGTCTGTTAATAATAACTAATGTCTGTTAATATTAACAAATGTCTGTTAATAATAACAAATATCTGTTAATAATAACTAATGTCTGTTAATATTAACAAATATCTGTTAATAATAAGTAATGTTTGTTAATAATAGCTAACGTCTCTTGATAATAAGTTTTGTTATTGTGTTTCTCCTTTTTTATATTCGTCTATATATGTCTAGATTTGTTTGGGTCGTAGGAACAGCCAGCATAGATAGTCCTCGTGTAGCTTTGCGCGAAATGCAAACAAACATTTCTTACCAATGTTAATGCTTGCGAGGAATAAATGCCTAACCGCAATTTGATTTTATGTCAAACTCTGTAAAGAAAACCTAAACCTCGTATCGTATAAGCCGAACGATTGTGCCTTTTATTATACTTGGACATAATAAACAGTCTTACAACAAAAGAATGTGTTTATTCACGCTGGAGAGTTTTTCGCTGTCGATTTAAAATTCAAGAAGTTTCACTCGAAGTGAAAAAAACAAACAAACATTAAAAACACAACTTTAAAACTCAGAAAAATTATCAGTTTTTTGCAGTAAATCTTTTCCATTCTGAAAAAAATTTTTTTACTAAAAAGGTAGTACATTTACGTATCGGCAGGGGGCGGCACCAGCGTTTTCCTAATGAGAGTTCTGGGAGGAGTTGGACAAAATTTAAGGGGCTGCACTACACATCTTTTTGGTAGTGAACGAGCTTAACATTGAACATTATTTATTGAATGAAGGGGTTACAGAGGGACTAACTCAATTTATGAGGGGGGTTTCAATTCTAGCGAATCCCCTTCCTTGTCCAGTCACCCCCGAGTATCATTATTTGATATTCGTAGGCCCAAGCATACACACACACACGTGTGCATGTGTATCTATGAAGTGCAGGTACATCAGTACCAGATGGTTACTGGTGCTTATTAACCATGACCAGTTTAAACTCCTTCACCACGTTGCAACCTTGCCAAAATTAGCATTCATGATAAGCTTGTAATAAACACGAAACAAATCACAGATTGTTAAAACAACAAGAATCGCCACTTATAACAATGTGTCATATATTCCTTACCTACTATTGTATGGATAGTGAAAAGATATTTGTGAAATGCTTTCCAGTTATATATATATATATATATATAGGCTTAACTTGCAAGACTAAAAGCGAGAACAGAAGACAGAAACTATATAACGTCCACACAATATCAGTATGGACAGACTATAACACATATTGTAAGTGTTATTGTTGTGGCTATGTGATATGTTTGTAGCAAAGATAATGCGTGTTATTTTATTGGAGTGTAATATATAATTTGCATAACGAAAGTAAATAAACCACTGAAAGTAGAAATGACGTTTCATAGTTATTTCGTGGTTTATATGAAAAATTAAAGCTAACATAATGTTCATTACCTCACACCTGGCTCGACATGGCCAGGTGGTTAAGGCACTCGACTCGTAATCCGAGGGTCGTAGGTTTGAATCCCCGTTACACCAAACATGCTCGCCCTTTCAGCCGTGGGGACGTGATAATGTGACGATTAATCCCACTATTCGTTGTTAAAAAGAGTAGCCTAAGAGTTGGCGGTGGGTGGTGTGGACTAGTTGCCTTCAGTCTAGTCTGTCACTGCTAAACGGTCCAGTATGGCCAGGTGGTTAAAGCACTCGACTTGTAATCCGAGGGTCACGGGTTCGAATCCCTGTCACACCAAAGATGCTCGCCCTTTCAGCCGTGGGTACGTGATAATGTGATGGTCAATCCCACTATTCGTTGCTAAAAAGTAGCCCAAGAGTTGGCGGTGGGTGGTGATGACTAGCTGTCTTCTCTCTAGTCTTACACTGCTAAATTAGGGACGGCTAGCGCAGATAGTCCTTGTGTTGCTTTGCGCGAAATTCAAAACAAACCAAAACTTCATACTTGTTACGTTAATGGGTATTGATATTTTCTATTAACAGTAAAATTGAGAGTCAATTATGAAGAAATGAGTGGCTATTTTAGTCGTCATAAAAACATGATTAAAAAACACTTAAAGTGCCTGTCAACAGTAACTTACTTATTGGAACTATTTTAACGACACAACTTTAGTGCACTTCAGTTTGTCTCTTCTTGTGATATCTTCAATATGGCTGCTCCTCTCTGTTTGTAGGGCCTTTGTGGCATCAAAGACACTGACGCATAATCTGTGATTCTAATTCAGATATGTACTAGATGGCATGAATCCACTCTTCAGAAAAATCGATAGCGATTTTACGTTATTTAGTAGCAGATATACGTATTAGCCTATTTCCACTGGAAGAATATGTGAGAACATTACCTCTAAATTACAAGTGGAGGAGTGGAAGGCATGATGTTTGTATGGATTGTGGATTTTTGTTTGATTGTTTTTGAATTTCGCACAAATCTCCTCGAGGGCTATCTGTACTAGCCGTCCCTAATGTAGCAGTGTAAAACTAGAGGGAAGACAGCTAGTCATCACCACCCACCGCTAAATCTTGGGCTACTCTTTTACCAAGGTACAGTGGAATTGACTTTCACATTATAACGTTCCCACGGTTGAAAGGACAAGCATGTTTGGTGCGACGGGGATTCGAATCCGCGACCCTCAGATTGCGAGTCGAACGCCTTAACCCACCTGGCCATGCCGAACCGTAAAAAATGGTTCCCATGCCGGGAATCGAACTCGGGCCTCCTGGATTATGGCTGCACCACGTTTGGATTCCTGTTTAAGTCAAAATTAAAAGAAAAAATATATAATTTAATGAAAAAATGGCACTACTACAACGCACACTCATACAATAAAACTGATGTTACATTCGTTTTCTTTCACCTAATGTTACAAAGATTGCTCCTAAGTTAACTACAAATTCATGGCATAAACTGAAAACAGCAGAAAATAAAAAAGTACATCGCAATGTTTTCACAAAAAATGTTTAATTTGTTTTTAATTTCATAATTACAATACTTTAATGGAATGTTATTCATTTTATGAAAAATAGTTTTATTCCGTTAAATGATGAATGTATTCGTTGCCACAGAGACAAGTAGTTATAGTATCATACTTCGCTACACGCAATCCAATGATAACTTTGAAACACTATACGATATAATCCAACAAACGTTTCACAATTTGACTATACTCTGGAAAATAATTGCTTGGCACAGTGAACATTTGACATATGTCTTCCTCCTGTACGTTTGGAGCTAGATCTGACCATAAAATAAAAATGATGATTTCATAATGCTAAGTTGGTTCTGGTTTTTATTACATTTCTATTGTACCTTCTTGGTTTTGGTCAGTTCGGACAGTCTAACATTTTGAGAGTAAGAACCAAATGTACTAGCTGAAGATGGTAATAAATAAAATGTATTGTCATTTTATACAACCACTTCTGTTGGTTTAAAGCATCTTTATGCAGTATTTACTAGCTGCAGATGACAATAAATAAAATGTATTACCATTTCATTCAACCACTTCTGTTGGTTTAAAGCATCTTTAAGCAGTTACTATTCTTCATCTCAAATGAAAGACACACCAAGTATTTCAGAAGAAAATACTGTCAACTTCTGAGCTTCATCAGTGTCCTGTTTTTTCTAAAAACAGCCCATTGGATTTATGTCAGGGCATTTCTACGGTTACCTTAAGTTTTCTCAATGTGGGTTGTTAAAAGCATGACTGTCAGTGCTTGATTAAATAAGTTAGCTGGTAGTAAATTGTAGACACATTTATATTTTATCCTACTTCATTCTAGTTTCTAAGAAGATATGTGTGCAGAGTTGGAAGATGTCGTAAGTTCTCCTATGATGTCCGTGCTCCAGTTGATAGGTATAAAAATATATATAAACAAAAACAGTAGTAATAGAAATTACAAAATAAGGGCAGACATTTCATAGTATCTGTCAAGCTACTAATAAAGGTGAAATGAATGATTCAACTAAAATCACTTGTCTACCCGTGTAATTTAAATCACGACCTATAATGTGGAAATCTCATAGCGAAGGTTAAACAAAGTGAAAACAAAATTCAGACTAAGCTCCAAGATCCTTCTATTTAACAGAAAAGCAAGCTTAAAAAAAAGTAAGTTAAGCCTAAAAGCTATATCTATCCCTCCTTTACAGAAGTAAACATATCTTAATATATAAAACATAACCCACAAACTTTGCAAATTAATTGCACCTTATGTTCAAGATATGTGCCCTCTGAGAGTTGATCGCTTGAGTGTGACTGCTTCTGACCCGTATCCATCTCGCCAACAAAAAAAATAACTATTTAGGGAGGCACGTGCACATTCCCTGAAAGAAAGTAGGTTTACTGTCAATCCACATCTAACATGCTTTCGAAACAAGGGATTTAAAGTATTACTTTCGCAAATCGTGGTACTCAAACTGTGAAAAAAAACACACAATAATAAATAACAAATTTTAATTAATAAGTTAGACGGTACACAGTAATATTCTTTACTACACCTTTGATGTTCCTTTCATGTGAAGTCAGAGGTCGTCCACTAATTGAAGCATACATAGTAGATCCAATTGCACTTGATCTAATCTCAAAGCAATGGGATAGGTCCGATTAATAATAGGAGATCCTATGAGATATTTATTACAAAGTAGAACCGAATCTCAAAATGAATAAGTTCGTGAGAATGAAATAAAAGACAGGACATCATGCATACTACAAGTACAGTAAACAATCATTATTGGTTCAAAAAGACACACACTTGTTCTACACGAAATAGTCACTTCTGCTGGATTAATTAGCTTCATCTGAATAGGCCAACATTTAAATTCATTATTACAGCCATGACCGCCTGAGCAGAACAGTTTCGATCTCAACTGAATGACAAGGGACCAAACAAATGGAAACTGCATACACATGAAATAAATGATAAATTCTGAATAATTCTGTATCAAAGGGGAAGATAAATATGGCGTGCCGTTTTTAAATATGTTGCGTATGAAAAATACTTCAGTTTGTGTTACAAGATCTGAAAATACCATCAGAAAATGTTTAAAAGAAAAATTTATAATTGTTTGTAAGGGTCAATTGCAGGAAAACCTTTATTTTAAAGGTTAGTGGCTCTAACTTGATTTTATGGTCACTTGGTTAATTCTTACTTGTCAACATATAACCACAACGTTTCTGAAGAGAACCATTCATCAACAATAAATTATTTCTCACGTAATTATTTTTAAGGGTGTGGTATCCAAGGATTATCATTCTTGGATTATATCATGAACACTAAATAGTTTGGATGCGACTATCTCGTACGTATTTAATTATTACTAATGGTCCATTTAGGACGAGCTGAGGTAAACTGCAGTCATATAATTTGTTTTATACTTGCTTTTATTAACATCTCAAATTTAAAACGTTTCTCTTGGTTCATTTTTATGTAATTTGGGCATAACCAGAAAACCGTTGTAGCTGTCTTGTAATAGTTTCTTTAGATAGATAATATATACTCTGCCCTAAGGAATTTTACTGAACATCCCTGGTGAAAAGGTCGATAAGCGAAATGTACTTTTCTGACAGTGTGTATCTTTATACGTTGCAGACCATGAAGATTGACCAGTTCCATGGTGGCACACCTTTAGAAAAAGACACCAGCTTTCTTGCACACAGAAAGCATTTGTTTTCTCTCATTTCTATGTAGATTAATACTTACACTCTTGTGCAAATCAATTGAAACAAGACAGAAAATTACGATTTTTCTCAATTTTTTGCGTTTTATTTCTGAGAATCCAAAAATTACTCACAAATTAATACGTGATATGACCGCCTTTATTTTTCAGAAGATCATTACTCCGCTTTGACATCGAGTCCACGAGTTGACTGCAACCTTTACTAATTTTTGGATCGTGTTATCACACCTTAATTATGGCCTCAATTAGCTTATCTTTCGTAGTACAATCTTTTCCCCGAAGTATTTCTTTACAAATCGCCCAAAGATTTTCAATAGGATTTAAGTCCGGAGAGTTTCCAGGCCAGTCCAGCACCTTTATTCGCGTTGTAGTCATAAAATTCTTCACAAGTTTCGATGTGTGGCACGGAGCCAGATGTTGCTGAAAAATGCCAGATCGATCTGGAAATCTCTTTTTCAATTCTGCAATGACTCTTCTCTGCAAAACTTCAATGTACTGTGTTTCACGCATCATATCTTCTACGATATGTAAGCCTCCGACGCCATAGTAGTTTAAAAAGCCCCAAAACATCTTCTTCAAGGAATGTTTTACGAAGTGATTGATGTGAGATTCTCGAAGTTTCTCACCTGGAGATCTGCAAACATGCAGACTTCTTTGACCCTGTACGAAGAAATGAATCTCGTCACTGAATAACACCTTCCTCCATTGTTCTTGTATTTCAGACCACATTGATACCGTTTTTTCTTCATTGAGTTGGTAAGAAGTTGTTTTTTGACTGGTCTCCTTACCAGTAACGCAATTCCTCAAAATTTTGTAATATATCCCAAAAATAGATCGACCGCACTGCAAAACACAGCTAATGACGCTGTATGTGTGAAAAAATGACTATTAAAGGAAATCAGAGGGTCCAGCGAGCCTACACCGGCCGCCATGCTGAAAATATTGTAAAATGACCATTTGTTTAAATTAATTTGAACAACGGTGTAGTTGACAAAGTTATTTCTCGTAAGAAGGAAAGCAATTGGTTGTTTTACTTTTACGGTAGAGGTGATTGTCCTCTCATCTTCACTAGTCACCAACGAATGGTGGGATTGACTGTCATATTATAACATCCTCACTGTTGAAAGGACGAGTATGTTTGGTTGGACGTGAATTCGAATCCTGAACTCTCAGATTGCGAGTTGGGCACCCTAAATACCTGGCCAGGATGGTTATGTTCGCAACTCAGATTACTAAAGTAGTACAGAAGGTTTTAATGACACCAAAATTGATGAAACAAGTATGTCAAAACTACAAAAACTAAGTTATTTAAAATTAAGATAAAAATTGTCCATATTTTGGCTCATGCTGACGTGACTGGAATGATTTGATTTTTTTGTTTTAATACATTTTGTACTAAAAAACTTTTTATATTGCTGTCTTCCGGTGGGGCAGAGTTAAGTCTACGGATTTACAAAGCTAAAATCAGAGGTTCGGTTTCCCTATGTGGACACAGCAGACAGCCCGATATGAATTTTCTATGAAAAACACACACACATTATTTTTATAAAATTCAAAAGTTTTTTTTTTCTATTTTACTTGTCATATATAAAAATGTCATGAATTTTCTACCTTTTTATTTTGATATGTTGTATTTTCAGGTAATCTATTTTTTCCCCATAAGAGCAATTTTGCAAGTCTGACATCTAGTGGAAGTTTTGGCAAGATACACCACAAAATGATACTAAGTTTGGCTAAAACTAATTGTGTTTGAGAAACGATAAGCGAATTGTGTACTAAATGAAACAATCTTTATTTATATCAAAGACACATAAACCCAGCATGGCTAAGTGGTTATAGTGCCATACTCGTAATCCGAGGGTCACTCCTTCGAATCCCCGTCCCCCCAAACATGCTCGTTCTGTCAGCCGTGGGGGCGTTATAAAGTCAAGATCAAGCCCTCTTTTCGTTGGTAAAAGAGTAACCCCAGAGTTGGTGATAGATGCTGTTAATTATGTGCTGTCCTTCTGGTACTTCACTGCTAAGTTAGGAACACCTAGTGCAAATAGTCCTTGTGCGAAATTCAAAACAAACAAGCAAATACACTCATTACTCACAGTTACATTTCACTCGGGCCTGGCATGGCCTAGCGCGTTAAGGCGTGCGCTTGGTAATCTGAGGGTCGCAGGTTCGCGCCAAACATGCTCGCCCTCCCAGCCGTGGGGATGTTATAATGTGACGGTCAATCCCACTATTCGTTGGTAAAAGAGTAGCCCAAGAGTTGGCGGTGGGTGGTGATGACTAGCTGCCTTCCCTCTAGTCTTACACTACTAAATTAGGGACGGCTAGCACAGATAGCACTCGAGTTGCCTTGTGCGAAGTTCCAAAACAAACAAACAAACAAACACATTTCACTGGATTCATAAACTGGTTATAATGGCCTTTTATTTGATTTCGAAATTTATTCAAATAAACCAATTTAATGAAGATCTGAAACTTCTATCTTTAAACTTAACGTGTTTTTTTTTTTTTTTTTTTAGTGGAAAACATCGGATTTATCCTTATTGCTTATCACGACCAATATTATTAGTAATTCTAATCCTTACGTAGAATATGAAGTCGAAATATTATCTGGCCTACCATTGGAAGACACTGATTACTGTCATTCTTAAACAATATCTGGCATTGTTGCCATTTTGTCCAAAAGTAGAACACACGTTATTATCACAGATTAATAAAAGAACAAAGGTAGAAAGCAGACAAATAAATTTAACTTTGAATGAAATTCATAATTGCGTCTTTATCAAAGATTGTGTTAACTTTCTTTTGTCATTATGAACACATGCAATAAGCTCAGATGAGAAATCATTTGATAAAGAAATACATTTACTTTTACACCACTCGGAACCGGGTTTCGATACCCGTGATGGGAAAAGCACAATTAGTCCTTTATGCAGTTTTGTTCTTAACTACAAACAAACAAACCTTTACCACTGACAAAAGTACACACTCGAAAAACCCTTTAACATTGATGCAGAATTTTTATCATATCATAATTCCATTCAACCTCATGTGAACAGGTAGGGGGCCATATCCCATGATGTTTTATCTTCTAGATGGTATTATATATTTGATGTTAGAGATATAAGTTATTCATTTTATGCTCCATTACTGACTTAACAACAGTTCGTGATAGAGTAAAGTAAATACTAGATACTGTAAAAAAAAAACACTTTAAATATGTATTTTAGAAGTGTAAGGTATTGTAAAAATACAAGACGAAATGAATGATGAATATTTTTCTTCTTCACATGAACACTGCTTTTCTGACTTGTTATACTGACGTCATCAGTTCAAAGAAGCATCTTCATCATACGTATATTAGTTATGGTTTGGAATTTCGCACAAAGCTACTCGAGGGCTATCTGTGCTAGTCGTCCCTAATTTAGCAGTGTGAGACTAGAGGGAAGGCAGCTAGTCATCACCACCCACCGCCAACTCTTGGGCTACTCTTTTACCAACGAATAGTGGGATTGACCGTCACATTATAACGCCTCCACATGGCTGGGAGGGCGAGCATGTTTGGCGCGACCGGGATGCGAACCCGCGACCCTCAGATTACGAGTCGTACGCCTTAACACGCTTGGCCATGCCGGGCCTGTATTAGTTATACACCTGACCTCTTGTATTTAACAGTCTTATATATTTTACTGAGAACTGCCAAATTTTGTGGACATTTAGTTCACAATATTAATAATAATTGCAGTGACTACATCATATAAAGAAAAAAAATAACCAAATGCCCTTTTACCAAAGATATAATTTAATGAACGTTAAAATGTTAACAGAAATGAATTTTTTTCGAATGAGAACAGCTCAAGAAAACTCCTTTAATTGTGATAAAACAATAAAACATACAGGGAAATATATTTTCATAAAAAAATTATTTTCATATTGTGAAAAGAGATATCCTTCAATGATGATACCATTCATTTAAACCTTGCTATATATCACAAAATTGTACCTTTTACTATTAATAACAATTCTAAATTCAGAAAATAGATGATGCTTGGTGATATTGCACTAAATGGCATGACACTTCACGAGTAGATCTTATCACTTCTTTGTAGTAGCTCAATCCATTTTCATGGGAGTAAACGAGACTGCTCATCCACCCCAGTGTCACAGTGTTAGGATTCTTCATTACCAACAAAAGGATTGGAGGCTTGAAGACTGCAGGGCTCACCACTGCTAATGAAAGCTTTTCAGCTGCAAGAGAATGTCAGGGCCAACCTAATGACAGATGCAAAGTGCTTAGCTTTCAGCTGCAGGAGAACGTCAGGGCCAACCTAATGACAAATGCAAAGTGCTTAGCTTTCAGCTGCAGGAAAACGTCAGGACCAACCTAATGACAGATGCAAAGTGCTTAGGTTTCAGCTGCAGGAGAACGTCAGGGCCAACCTAATGACAAATGCAAAGTGCTTAGCTTTCAGCTGCAGGAAAACGTCAGGACCAACCTAATGACAGATGCAAAGTGCTTAGGTTTCAGCTGCAGGAGAACGTCAGGGTCAACCTAATGACAGATGCAAAGTGCTTTCTCGTGCCCACTTCATCTTTATACATTGCAATGAATACTACGATGGTACCAGAAACTGCAGGTCAGTCATGTAGACCATTCTTTTAAAATAGAATAAGTTTTACTTTTTTTACTCTTAGAATCTACTAATGTTTACATTGTTTCTCCTCAGAGATTTTCTTCCAGTTACAAATTCAGTACTAGCTTTGGTGGGACTTACAAAGTTTATTCGTACGAATGTAACTTTCCACCTTTCTCTGTTCACTCATAAACTACATTTTCATGTATCTTATATTGCAGTTTGGACTAACACTATGTCAGAAAATACTTAGAAACCTGGTGATTATTAAATACTGAAAATCTTTAAAATCAATAGAATATATAAATGTCCACAGAACAATAAGTACTTCAAACTTTTCCTCCATCCTGCAAAGAGTTACATGCAACACAGACAAAACAGCCATTTAACAAAAATTGAGTACTTACACACAACCTTTCAACAGTGATTAAGACAAATTAAATTCTTCAATTGTCAAATATTTAGTCAAATTTATTTCACAAGGTGTATCTAACACAGATAAAGTTCATAGACTTAAAATATCTTCAACCTTATCAGCGGGTCTTTCAAAGTAGCAGTTGTCTATTGACTGGTCATTGCATCACACTAATATTATCTGTTTGGCCAACAACCTTTTCCTCGAGCTGCAGTCATGATTGCGAGTGTCTCCGCTGCAAGCAGCTCCCCTACTGTCAGAGAGGGTCCAGGTTGCATTTCAAGCAGCTCCCCCACTGTCAGAGAGAGTCCAGGCTACATTTCATGTAGCTCCCCCACTGTCAGAGAGGGTCCAAGCTACATTTCAAGCAGCTCCTTTACTGTTAAAGAGGTTCCACGCTACATTTCAAGCAGCTCCCTACTGTTAAAGAGGTTCCAAGCTACATTTCATGTAGCTCCCCCACTGTCAGAGAGGGTCCAGGCTACATTTCATGTAGCTCCTCCACTGTCAGAGAGGGTCAAGCTACATTTCAAGCAGCTCCCCTACTGTTAAAGAGGTTCCACGCTACATTTCAAGCAGCTTCTCTACTGTTAAAGAGGTTCCACGCTACATTTCAAGCAGCTCCTCTACTGTTAAAGAGGTTCCAAGCTACATTTCAAGCAGCTCCCCCACTGTCAGAGAGGGTCCAGGCTACATTTCAAGCAGCTCCCCTACTGTTAAAGAGGTTCCACGCTACATTTCAAGCAGCTCCCCCACTGTCAGAGAGGGTCCAGGCTACATTTCAAGCAGCTCCCCTACTGTTAAAGAGGGTCCAAGCTACATTTCAAGCAGCTCCCCCACTATCAGAGAGGGTCCAGGCTACATTTCAAGCAGTTCCCCAACTGTCAGAGAGAGTCCAGGCTACATTTCAAGCAGTTCCCCAACTGTCAGAGAGAGTCCAGGCTACATTTCAAGCAGTTCCCCAACTGTCAGAGAGGGTGCAGGCTACATTTCAAGCAGTTCTCCAACTGTCAGAGAGGGTGCAGGCTACATTTCACCAATTTGCCGTCTCTCAGCAACGCTCACATTTAGCATTCAAAGCTCCCACACTTACTACCGTTTAATAAAGATCACCCAAGCAAAAGAACTTTAAGAAGCATCCCATCAAACTACCATATTTAAAATATTAACCTAGTTCTCAACAATATATATAAAAAATTACAAATTTTACATAAATAAATACAACAAAAGTTAATAAAGAATGTAGAAATACGTATTGTCATAAAAAGTACACAAACAAATAAACAAAGGAAATTATATATACAAATTATGCACACATATCCAAGATTCGACTTATTTCATCTCAATCCCATCATCAAAGCTATTAAATGAAGCAGCTGTACATTGAGGCTAAGGTTCTTCTCTCGGTGATTTCACTGGTTTTGGTCAGACCCCATTTGACTTCAGTCAGATTGATTCATACCCAGTAAACCTCACCTTCAAGTTCCAGTGATAGTTGCGATAGTCTTTACTGCGAACAGTCTTCCTCCCTATTATACATGTTCCAGACGGGCGCAGCATGACCAAGCGTGTTAAGGCGTTCGACTCGTAATCCAAGGGTCGTGGGGACGATATAATGTGACGGTCAATCCCACTATTCGTTGGTAAAAGAGTAGCCCAAGAGTTGGCGGTGGGTTGTGATGATTAGCTGCCTTCCCTCTAGTCTTACACTAGAGCAGATAGCCCTTGAGTAGCTTTGTGCGAAATTCAAAAAAACAAACAAACAAACAAATGTCGTAGACCTCAGTTTATCATTCATTTATATCTTAGCAAAGATGCTTGAGGATCTGCTGCATTGTGGAGTGACTGGTAATGACTGTAGGCGGTGTGGTCAGGGACTTATCCTTGGCTGCTACTAGACCATTCCATAGAACCACTTAGGTAATGATGGCTTCACAGATGTAAAAAGAAGACCCCTTACTTTATCTCTTGGCTGGTTCTGGAGGAAAGTAATATCACATAAGTCAGTGTTGAGGCGGAGGTGCCATTCTTGTTACTGAAGATTTTCCATGTCAATGAATGGCTGTGATGTGACTGGTGACAAAGCTTTCACAACCTCCTCCGTCTTAATGACCATGGTCCATATAGTAGTGGTAGGCAATGTCAGATTCTTTGTTACCATTACTGATGGTGCGATCATGGTCCATATAGTAGTGGTAGGCAATGTCAGATTCTTTGTTACCATTACTGATGGTGCCAACTGGGTGTTGGCAAACATACTGATCATGTCTTCCCCTCAAGATGAATTTAGCTCAATGAAGATTTTTTAGGCTTTAGGGTGTAGTAGAAATGGGTAAACATTTTATTTCGTTGTCTGATGACAATTAGACATCTCTAATGAGACATTTCATGAATGACTGCTGGTGCCGCTAGATCCATTTCGACTCTTAATTCACTACTGATGCTTCACTGTGGTTGATTCGCCTATAGGATTGTCTTGACTGGCGTAGAAATTATAATCTGCTACAGATTGTCTGAGGCTATGATAATCACTTTATTTGACAATAATTTGGGTTTTACAGATGGATCCATGATGAAATGGGGCTACAAGCCCCTGGTAAACTTCAGCACTAGCCCTACAACTAACTTGAAACGATCTCTAACATTTGATGCATTAACTAACGGCATATCTTTAGGTCTGTAGCAAATTCCAACTCCTTGCTGAACAGTTAATCTAGAGTGAATTGAAGTTCATGAAAGAAAGTCTCCTTATGTCAAAACGTTGATTTTAAAGAAGAAGAGAGTCAGAGGGTTCAAGAATTTTATCTTAAATAGTGTAAGTTTGGATTGATGGTGTAACATGTTATAAATTATGATTGATCAGAAGGTTAGTCAGATGTGTAAGCTGTAAAAAGGGACCACTCTCACAGTTTTCTTTGAAATTCACATTTAGAGACAGAGCATGCTTCTACACCTAAGCAGAGCAACGTTTCTATAGGTTTCACGTGTTTTCTCAATAATGTTCACCATAGAAGTTTAATATCCATAATATCTCTGCTTGAACAATATTTACGGAGCGATGAGAACGCTATGGAACATGCCACCTATTCCTCGCTAGAGACTCCCTGCTACGCTTTGGCAATGTATGAAAATTCTGCATGTGGTAAAGAGGGTGTGTTTCTTCTGGGTGTGATTTGATATATAATCGTAATAATAGACGTATTAATCTTCGCAAATAAAACTTTTAGCTGAAAAGTATTAGTTCAGCTGAATTCTACCAGGGATTATTTAATTTTTGATGCTTGAAAACAAAAACAAATTGAGTTTTTTGACTCCCAGATGATATATTACGTACTTAACTACCAAGTCATAACTCTAGAAAATAACCATAGAAGGTTATTGAGATAATTTACAACGAATCCGAGCCAACTTATTATAAGATATCAGAGTGTGTGACAGTATGTAATAGTTATACGTGTACATAACATTATACGTTTTTAAATAAATATATGTCTATGCTTCGTCTTATACCAAAAGTAATTCATGGCTGTTATATAATTTGACTTGAGTAATTAAACAAAGAGCATAGTGTTTGAGTAATATGTAGAGACGAAGTGTTCCCTTTTCAACTTTAACATAGCCGGCAGGTAATTAACTTTTATAAAATGATACTAGTAGCAAGAAAACTCACACAGCATCTGAAATAATATATAGTTTTGCCCTGTGTTTGCACTTAAGAGTAACGCAAAATAGTAAATGAAATGTGTGCAAATTAGCTTAGATACCATAAGAAATGTAAACATGATGTATCCAATATTATATTTGATAATGATAAGATATTTTTAAATGCACAAAACGAAATATTTCATAAGCGCGAGTTTTCTAAGTATTTTCTCACATAGTTTTGGTCCAAGTCGTAATATAAGATACATGAAAATGTAGTTTGTTAGTGAATAGGAAAGGTGGAAAGTAACACTAGCGTGAAGAAACTTCACAAGTCCTACCAAGACTAATACCATACTTGTAACTGGAAGAAAATCCCTAAGGAAACAAAGTAAATATTCATGGATTCTAATAGTAAAAAACAAAATTTATTCTATAACAAAAAATGGGCTAAATGTGATTTACATTGTGTCTAGTCTCTTATTTCGTTTTCATGAGCACATTTATTTGAAACTATTCTGTGATAAATATATTGGCGTATTTTCTGTTATTTGACAGGCTTGTCCCATCGCTCTGAGAAAAATCATTTTCATCTGAATAAACTGCAAAATACTATACTTTCTAATGAACTGCACACGATGATTTCTACCTTAGCTTTTATAAATTATTGACACTTGTTCTTGTTGTTTTGCTAAATCACAATTATTTAAGAAAAATGTCTACAATCTTAGATGTTGCCATCTTATTTAAAAATTCAAAAATTTAAAGTTGTGGTTATAAATTAAGCTACATATAAATGATAAAATATGTAAACATGTACCTATTAAATATTAAACAAATTTTACTGTTGCAATAGTGTCGGCCCGGCATGGCCAAGCGCGTAAGGCGTGCGATTCGTAGTCCGAGGGTCCCGAGCTAGTCATCACCACCCACCGCCAACTCTTGGGCTTCTCTTTTACCAACGAATAGTGAGATTGACCGTAACATGAAAACTGATGGCTACCAACAACAACGCCCCAATATTATATTGCTAATATGTTCTATTTTGGTACGGCTGAAAGGGCGAGCATGTTTAGCGCGACGGGAATGCGAATCCGCGACCCTCAGATTACGAGTCGCACGCCTTAACTCGCTTGGCCATGCCTGGCCTGCCTCAATAGTTAATTAGATGAGAAATAGAATGGTCAGTCCGTAGGATTTTATCCTTAAAACAATAATTAAATAGATTTTGTATTTCATGGAAAGAAATTAAACAACTAACTCAATAAGGATTAGAATTTGTAAGAAATAGTATAGTTGTGTTTTGAATGAACAACTTACGCGGTGAAAGGGGGTTGGGGTGTGGGATTGTTATCACGTGACACTGACAGTTGAGACAGGAGGCTTAGAGAGGGTTGGGAATGTGTTTTACTGGTTTATCATGAGATATTGACATTTCACAGTGTGTGATTGTGATTCAAAGATAATTTTTAATGTTGTCTGTTGGTGTCCAGATGCTAAGACATGGCTCGGAAGCTACGTTTACACAGTCCGGCTGGAGCAGAACCGGTAATATATGACTGGCCTTTGTCAGTATCGGTAAGTGCTTGAAGTTTAAGCTTATAACACTATTTAAGAGTTAGGCCTTAGTTACTAACCCTAACAATTTTCTTAAGTGTAAACATTAAACACTAGGATTTTGGTGTAGTAGGTAATATCTGTCCATAATTCAGTTAGGTCTTGCTATCAGTAAACACCTTTAAATTAAAATAAAATGTTTCGTAAACTGTCGTAATGGTTTTCTCAAAGTATGTTTGCTTCGTAACTTGCATATATATATTAAATATATTCATCGTAAATATATACTGGTACTTGTTCAGAATTTCCCTAGTAACATTTCGAATGTTAGAGACGCCTCTGTTTGTAGTGGTTTAGTTAATAGCTAAATATTTCACTTCCAATTTGTTTACTTATTTGATTCATAAACAAGTGTAACCATAATGACGTTGAAGATATACTAAGTAACATTACGATCAAGAATTGTAATATCCTTGAGTTTTGAACTAAACTACTACTACAAGTGGATGCGTCTATAACAAATTGTTACTGGAGAAATTCTGTACAAGTACCCATATATTAATACACTATGTATTAGAAAATAGTACTGATACTGTACTTATCACTAGTATTACTAATAGCAAGTAGTATTGTGTAGTTTTGATGTCTTGTGGAATGCATACAATGTTGAGTGTATTAAATAAACAAAGATTCATAAATTTTAAGCAAAATTATATTTTTGCAGTAAACATACATGTTTTGACAGCTGTCTTTTGAAGAAACATTTTTACTACACTCTATAACTGTGTACAAATTGTTTATTTATTTACTTCTGTGTTAGCATAATGTGCTTCCCTACACAGATATGAAAGTATCATTTGGTTAAAATGAAATTATAGTTGTAAGGTTTTATAGCCTATTAATCATAATATAAATATTTTTACATTTACTTTTTATAAACTAAATGGTTCTGTTGTAGAAACACAAGTATAGAAGATGGCAAAAAATTGTCTGCCTTTTGTCTTCACTAAAGAGTGACATGTCGAATGTTTGGAGTTATTTTAAACTATTATTTTACTATTCCAGCCATTGTATAATGTATCTACAAATATCTAATATGTTAGAAGAAAAATCCAAGAAACATTAGATGTATATTTTGACTATAGTTTTATCTAACTTGTTTTTCAATTGAAAATAATTCTAAATATAATGAAGTCTCTGAATATCGAATCTTGCCTGTGGAATATTGAAAATGTCATGATAAGGGCTGGCATAAAATTCTTTTTTGTATTAAGTTATTTTGGAGTATGGGACATTTGAGATGGACCAATATGTCCCATGTTGTATCAAAAAGATACATTATAATCTTGGTGAATAAAATGAATTTCACATACTCAAGAAAAGTGGGTTCATATGTCTGTGGCTAATAATATATTGTGACAGAATGGAGAGACTTAGAACTTGGTTTTCAGTTATTGTAGTCATGATCATATAGTTGTCAGTTGCCTAGAGATTTAAATGCACCATATCTTTCACTAAACAAAATATATTAACTTTTATTACATTATTTTCCAAGGCATGTTTTATGATAAATGGGAAAGAAATTGTGTTTAATAAAACCATTTTTAGTTAATTTTATGTATTTTGGAAGTTCATGGTCTTGGAAACTGTCACATATTAATCTTGCTTGGGCATGGTCATTTTGACCTTGTAATCATGAAATATTATTATGTTTATTAAGTAACATTACAAGTCTGTTGTGCACATAAAATCAGAATTTTTAATTAGTATTTATAATACAATTTTGTGAAGTTTTTATGAAGCCAATCTAAGTTCATTGTGATTTCAATGCTAATTTAAATAGTTCTTAGTTTATGGTAAAAGGTTTGTTGTCTTTTTAACTCTGACATTAACTGTAATTAAATAATAAATGTACAGGGTGGCCCATAAGTCACTACCCATCCATATATTATTATGTTGTATTCAATAATACTAATAATGAGTTGAAGGCAGCTGTTACCGTGGCATTTGGAACAATAACCACTGCTATGTTGAGGAAGATGCCTCGCAGAACATGGCGTCGCATAATATTTTGCAGCGAGAATGAGGGACAGCACACAGAAACACTGGATACATAAGATATATGGATGGGTAGGGACTTAGGGCCACCCTGTACAATAAAATGAAATTATGAAGTCAAATGAAGAATTCTTTTTGTAATGAAGACTTCATTTTGCCATGTTTTATGTTTTTATATATTTATTCATAGTTTGTTTTTTACCTGTTTACATATATTTTAATTTTATGATTTATTGTCTGTATTGCATAACATACAATTTACTATTCCCAGAAGTAAAAGTGAAACATCAGTAAAAACATATTAGCAGGTTCTCAGACACTGATGTAATGGGTATGTAAATTGTACTCTTTGGTGTTTAGGGGCTAGGTCTGACTTTTTCCTCCAAGTTTATTGTTAAAACAAAAATTCCTGTACCTTTCAAATATTCAGTTTAAAATACAGATAATAAATAAGTTAATATGAATGTCCAGAAAGCTGTTGTAATGTAACTGGCCTTTTAACTAAATTTTAAATTGGATAATAAATTTATTGCTATTACCATGGACTTCACATACATACATCAGGCACTTCTTCTGGAGTAATTCCCATTGCTGTTAAGTTGTGAAGAATGTTTATAAGCCTCATGAATAAAGTGAGGATACATGGGTCAGGGAACATTAATATAGTGTGAATGCTATACTGTAGAAGTCACACAGACTATAAAGGTGGAGGGCCCTCACAGTCACAGTACAAAAGTGAGGATTGAAAGTTTTCGTACTATTTTCTTTTTTAGGTATAAAAATTGGACTAAAAACTACGTTATGTTGCTAATTTTATTGGCATGCATTGAGAATAACTTTGTTTACCTAGATTTTGAAAAATAAGTCAGAGTGAGGCCTGTACTCGGAGGGCTAAATTTACCTCGTATGTCATTGTTTTTGGGTTTTTATAATATTGTTAAAAATTATAAGATAATTTAAAATATAGTGGCATCAGATAATTTTCTTATTCCTTGAATGAAGTAGGAGACCTGTGAACTAAATTACCACGTAGGATGGTGAATATATGGAGAATCACGGCTAGCTTTAGTGATTGTGTTTGAACTAAATTACCACGTAGGATGGTGAATATATGGAGAATCACGGCTAGCTTTAGTGATTGTGTTTGAACTAAATTACCACGTAGGATGGTGAATATATGGAGAATCACGGCTAGCTTTAGTGATTGTGTTTGAACTAAATTACCACGTAGGATGGTGAATATATGGAGAAACACGGCTAGCTTTAGTGATTGTGTTTGAACTAAATTACCACGTAGGATGGTGAATATATGGAGAATCACGGCTAGCTTTAGTGATTGTGTTTGAACTAAATTACCACGTAAGATGGTGAATATATGGAGAATCACAGCTAGCTTTAGTGATTGTGTTTGAACTAAATTACCAAGGAGGATGGTGAATATATGGAGAATCATGGCTAGCTTTAGTGATTGTGTTTGCTGCTTGTTGAAGACAGTTGGAAGACTTCTAGATGTTCTGTAATTTATATATGTTCTGTTATAGGACATGGGCACCAATATAATTTTCTTGGTGTATCCTTAATGTTAGAATTAGCTCTGGGACCTATGTGTGTCGAATTTGTGCACTTGTTACATGGTTTGTTTTATTGCATTGGAAAAAACCTCTATAGTTTGAAGGTTTAGAAGTAAATTTTACATTTTACACAGCTTATGCAAATTAAATATATCTATGAACTTGCAGCTTTGAAATTTCAAAAGTATTTCATTTTTAAATGTTTTTGAAGAAACAGTTAAAAACACTTACCTTTATTATAGATTTTAATTAGATTTTCACATCTTTTGTATATTTATTCACATAGCTGTAAATTTTTATTTTTCTTGTTTAGAAAATGGTGCACATGGTTCATTATGTTTACAATTACTGCCTGTTTAAGCAGTTACTTAGATCAGTACAATCATATAGAAATAGGGAATAACAAAATACCTTTGAAAATGAAGCAAGACTTGATATAATGAAATGTAAAGTAATTTAATTATACCTTCCTCATTTCATTACACGAAATTTTGACTGTCACAGTGGTGGAAGTTGTGAAGAAACACCTTTTGTTCTAGGTTTAAAAGAAGCTTTACAAAATCTTGACTGTTATCGTGGTGGAAGCTGTTAAACACTTGTTATTCTAGCCATGTGTAACAAAGCTAAGTTTCATGCCAATGTTTCTGTCTATATAAAGCTGCTCTACTGGAATTAGTATTGTTTTTACAGTTGAAAAGAATGGTAAAGTTTCCATAACATATCTGAATCAGTGGCCTGACTTATTGAAGCTGAAATCTGGGCAGTTACATCAAGGTTTGAGAATATTTATTGGTGCAACTACACTTGCATTCTTTAAAGCTACTTAACCTTTCTGTTAGAGAGTTATGAGCACTCACTTGTGCTTGCAAAATGATAGGTAACTAACAAACACCAATGATGTTTATTGGTAACATACTGAGACCACCCTAAAATCAAAATTTGAAGTTTTTTTTATATATGAAATTGAACAATTTTTGTTTGGTAGATCTAATTATTTTGTATAATTTGTTTAATTTAGTGTTGGAATTTTTGCCTCAAGGCAGGATGCACCCTTCAATATGTGAAAAAATTAACTATAAATATTTGTGTTACTTTAGTTATATGCTGTGATTATGATTCTTGTCTGTATCAACTTGATAATTAATGGAAGTATGCAAGCTTTTGAAATCATGAATGTTTTATTCAGTTGTATCTTTATCTTATAATAGGATAGATATGATGAAGCAGCTGAAATCATAGATACTATTAGGTAAGTTTCAGGCTAAACTTCTTCATATGAACATTGCATGAATTAGTGTATGTTGTAAAATTAATCATTGCGTTTGTAGATGTTATTTGCTTGTTCAACAAGAAGGTTTTGAACACTCCATGTTTTGTCAGTTATTATGACTTTTTTAGTAGTATGTGCTCCATTCACGTGATTTCACTTACTAAAGGAAGGTGGCATTTTGTTTGATATTGTTTACCAGCTTAGAAATCAGTATGTGATTATATGTCAGTGGAGGTTGGGTCACTCTCCTGTTGGTGGAGTTAACTTCATGAGCTGAAACATGGAGACTGTTAAGCAAAATGGGAATTGGAACTAGAAACTTAAGATATGTGACTATTATACTTAAGGTGATGAAAAAAGTTCTTTTTATGTTCATTTGTAATGTCATCTGTTAGAGATGGTCACAGCTTGATTGATTTCAAATGTTTTCTGATGTAGGTGGGTATGTGAGGATTTTCCAGAATTAAAGTTGGTAATGGAGAACCGTGTGCTGGTAGATTATGACACTAAAAGGTAATTTTTAATGTTCATTACTTTTTTACTTGTTAGTAGACTGTATCTGATTGGGAAATTTCAAATAATGTTTCATGTTTTCAAGTGCAGATCTTTGTTTCACTGGTAGTCTCCTCTCACTGACATGTTTTAATTATAAGTAACTGGGCATATGGGAAATATAGAATGTTTAATGTTCATGTCTAAGGTTTAAAATAAATCATAAAATTACTTTTGAATGATTGAATGGTGTTTATGTGTTGATAGAGACTGTATAATATGTTACTGGAATTTTTAAGAGCACATATCATTATCAGTGCATCAATTTGATAGCGACAACATACAGATGTACATTTGAAGCCAAAAAGTTATAATTTTTTTTGCCACTTTTAGAAGCCAGTAAATGAACAGAAAGTTCAGGTTTAGTTAATGATGGAAAATTTATCTAGTATGAATAAAAATCAAATATAAAAATGTAATTGAAATTACTAACTTAAAATTAGTTGAAACTGGAAGTCAAGAGAAGACCTTAAAATGTTATCTAGGTCTGGATATGGCTGATTGTAATTTATAGAATCCAATGGTAATTTTTATACTCAAAAATACGACCCCTCGGTGTGGATTCCTGTACGTGGTGAGGGGACCTCCCAGGGAAGGTTTTGTTCTATCTGGTTACCTTCTCTGGGATCTAAACATCCACCCACGTGTTTGCCGTGCATGGCGACCCGTGAAGGGGAGGAGAGGATCCTGGTGGTTGAGGGGTCCAACCCTAACACACCATTTTGGCCTCGAATTCCTGTAGACGGGCAGCCTTTGGGTGGCCCTCCTTGGGTCAGTTGGCTGGTCCACTTGGGCTAGAGTCAACCAAGTACCAGTGTTGGAAGTTCTCAACGGGTGTTGTGGACATTGTGCCTGATGCTGGTGTTTGGGTAGAGTGCTCACGAAACTCTGGCGTTGCTGCATTGTCCTTGCGTGACTTTGTAGTGCGTCCCCTTGTAGGGCTCCATGGTGGGTGGGGTCAGTGGGTACCAAATTATTTCTTTTCCTATGGATCCTCTAAAAATTTAAATAAAATTGTAAAAAACAGTCAATGGGTAGCGACCACGTCTTGAATACTCAGAACAGCAATCTTCAACATCAGTAACACACGCACCTCATTTTCTTATATTACATTCTCTTTCGGAAAAACCTTTAGGGCAAATGTCCCCTTTTTTTATTCAAAAGGGACTAGAGGGACTTGCTGGCTCTCCAAAGTCAGTAAAGAAACTTTGATCTGGTGACTTATTGGTTGAAACATCCACATCCCAACACAGTGAACTCCTCTTGAATTCAAAGGCAATTGGGGATATAGCTATTGAGGTTACACCCCATGCTACCTTGAATTCTTCACGAGTTATTGTTGAAAGGATTTGAAGAACGTTCCCAGTCAGAGATTCTCGCTGGTCTCTCCACTCAAGGAGTTTCTGCAGTGAGGCGCATCTCCACTCGCAAAGATGGAGTTACACTGCCAACAAATACCCTCGTTTTAACATTTACTTCACCACATGCACCTGCTACCATCAAGGCAGGTTATCTCATTTGCAGGGTCGGCCATACATACCAAACACTCTTCGATGTTTCCAATGTCAGAGATTCGGCCACTCAAAGACATCTTGTCGTGGTTCCCTGACATGTGCTCGTTGTGGAGGCAAGGACCACGATGCCTATGACTGTGATATGAATCCACATTGCGTCAACTGCAATGGTTCTCACCCCTCTTACTTTCCTTCTTGCCCAAAATGGTTGGAGGAAAAAGAGGTGCAGCGTTGAAAATGACACATAACATTAGTTATCCTGAGGCTCGGAAATTGCTGTCCACAGCTCCATCTCGGATATATGCTGCTGCACTTCATTCCACAACTACAGTGGGAGTGCAGACAGATCTCTCTGTGCCTCTAAGGAAATCGTTTTCAAAACAAATGAAAAGCCTTTTGACCTCCGTGGTTAAAAAGGTTGATGAATCGACTTCCACACCCATCTCTGTTCCTCCCATACCTTCCAACAAACCTCAAGATCCACGTCCTTCAGTTTCAAATACAGGCATTTCTTCTGATACATCTTTTTCTCCCACCACAAGAGACAAAACAATTATTCGTTCGCGTCCTCAGTCACTGGATTCCCCTTCCAATAACAAAAACCTGCCCACCCGACCCAGAGCAGGATCCATGGAGGTTGATAGACCTCCTCCGACTAAAGACAGTAAAGAAAAAAGACGTGGTCGTAAATCGAAGGGTTCTCCAGCCACTTCACCTACTCGTTCTTAAAAATGGCCACCTTGATACAATGGAACTGTCGAGGTTTACGTTCTAATCTGGATGATATCAAAACGCTGATTCTTCCTACCATCCTGTTTGTCTTTCTTTACAAGAAACATTTCTCAAAACTGTTAATACTGTCTCCATTCGGCAGTTTTCTCTGTACAGAAATGACAGGTTGTGTGATGGTCGAGTACATGGAGGGGTGGCACTGTTGGTTGATCAACACATGCCCACCCTGTCTTTGTCACTCAACACACTCTTGGAGGCTGTAGCCATCCGTGTTTCCTTGGGTCATACCATCACTGTTTGTTCTCTGTACCTGTTTCCTGGAGAGACATATGATCAGTCAGATCTTGATGCTCTCGTTGAAGAATTGCCATCTCCATTTCTAATCCTAGGGGATTTTAATGGACATCATCCCCTCTGGGGAAGTGCTATTATTGATGGGAGGGGCCGATCTGTAGAGCGGATGCTCTCTGATCACAATCTTTCTCTTTTCAATACTGGTTCTTCCACTTACTTTCATGCACCTAGTCAGTCCTTTACCACTATTAATCTCTCAGTTTGCTCTCCTTTATTATTCTCCCATTTTTCATGGAGGGTTGACAGTAATCCACTAGGCAGTGATCATTTTCCGATCCTTTTGAGAGAGACTGGCCGTGGTTGATGCCACCCTACCCGCGTGTCCCGGTGGAAGCTGGATCAGGCAGACTGGTCCACTTTCACTGCTCTCGCAAAACTTGATCCTGCCATCGTAAATCAGCCATCAATAGACGACTGTATAGCAGCGGTAACTGACTGTATTACACATGCAGCTGCTTAGTGTATTCCTAAAACCTCGACACGTTTTCCACGATATCCTCGTCCGTGGTGGAATCCTGCTTGCCACTTAGCATGGAAGACTCAAAAGCGGGCCTGGGATACTTTTCGTAGATATCCCACACTTTCAAACCGGGTTGCTTTCCAACGGGCCCGTGCACATGCTAGGTGGGTAAGACGTCAAAGCCAGAAGGAATCTTGGATTAAGTTCACAACCAGCATATCTTCTACCACCAGTTCCAAGATCATATGGAACAGGATTTGAAAGGTTAATGGGCACTACAATTCTGTCCCCCTCTCGATCTTACTCTCTGATGGTCAGGAGGTGACTGATGTTCGGAACATCGCTAACACTAGGTGAAAGCTTTTGCAGGGTATCTAGCACTTCTGCTTGTTCCTCCACCTTCCTGGCCATCAAGACTTGGGCAGAGCGATCACCTCTTTCCTTTCGAACTGACTGTTTCTTTGACTATAATTGTCCCTTTACCCTGGTGGAACTAAAAATGGCCCTTCATCCGTCTGCCAGTACGTCTGTTGGACCTGATGATATTCATTATGACATGCTGCACCATCTATCTCCTGCTTCTCTTGATGTCCTTCTGATTGTTTTCAACCGGATCTGGCAGGAGAATGTTTTTCCTGATGCCTGGTGCCAGGCTATTATTTTACCTTTCTCTAAGCCAGGGAAAGATCCCAAGATTCCTTCAAACTACCGTCCAATTGCTTTGACGAGCTGTCTCTGTAAGACATTAGAAAGGATGGTTAATGCTTGTCTTGTTTGGTTCCTTGAATCAAACAACCTCCTCTCACCCACCCAGTGTGGGTTCTGAAGACAACGCTCCACCACAGACCACCTAATTCGTCTTGAAACATCTATCAGAGAAGCCTTTCTCAACCGCCAACATCTTGTATCAATATTCTTTGACATAGAGAAGGCTTACGACACAACATGGAGGTATGTTGTTTTGCGAGACCTCCATACATATGGGTTACGTGGCCATCTACCCATGTTTATTAAATAATTTTTAATGGACAGGAGATTCCAAGTTCGTGTGGGTTCGACACTTTCCCGTTCTTTTGTACAGGAACTTGGAGTCCCTCAAGGCTGTGTATTGAGTGTTACACTCTTCAGTATAAAGATAAATGCCATCACTGAACAACTCCCTCCGACTGTTGCGAATGGGCTATATGTCGACGACTTTCACATCTCATGTCAGTCGACAAACATGAGATATATTGAGAGGCAACTACAAACCGCCCTCAATTGTGTACGGAAGTGGACTCTGGCGAACGGCTTTAATTTCTCTCTTTCCAAAACTGTATGCATGCACTTTTGCCGTCGACGGGGTATTCACCATGATCCTGAACTTCATATTGGTGGAGTTTTGGTGCCAGTGGTCCCGGAGACCAAGTTCTTGGGGCTTATCTTTGATCGTAAACTGACCTTTAAAACACTGACCTGCATACTCGATCCAGAGCAGGATTACTAGAGAGTGACTGACCCACATCCAGTAAAGGAAAAAGCATGGTAGCAAGCAGAAGGTCTCCTTGCCACATTCTCCTCCAAAATAAATAAAAATAGCCATGCTAATCCAATGGAACTGTCAAGGTTTTTAATCAAATGTGAATGACATCAAGGATTTGATTGACTTTTATCATCCCAAATGTCTTTCTTTTCAGGAAACATTTTTAAAACCTACTAATACAGTCACAGTTTGACAATACTCCTCATACTGAAATGATAGGTCATGGGGGAGTAGCACTGCTGATTAATCAACATGTGCTTACTTGGTCCTTATCATTGAATACGCCCTTGGAGGCTGTAGCCATCTGTATTTCCTTGGGTCGTACCATCACTGTTTACTCTCTGTACCTTACCCCTGGAAAAAATTTATCATCCCTCAGACCTTGATGCCCAACTCCCTTTTTAATTTGGGGGAATCTTTATGGGCATAATACCCTCTGGGGTGGTTCTAGTATTGATGTGAGGGGCCATGCTATAGAGTGTATGCTTCTGAATCACCATCTGTCTCTCTTAAATATTGGATCTTACACTTATTTTCATGCACCCAGTCAGTCATTTACTGCTATAGATCTTTCTATTTGCTCCCCTTTGCTTTTCTTGGGAGGTTGGCATCAATCCACGGGGTAGTGATCATTTTCCTGTCATATTAAGAGAAATTGGCCATGGTCAGTGCCACCGGACCCATGTGTCTCATTAGAAGTTGGACCAGGCTAACTGGTCTTCTTTCACTGCTCTCTCAAAATATGATCCTGCCATCTTATGTAAATCATTGGTAGATGATTGTGTAACAGCAGTAACTAACTGTATTGTCCAAGCAGCTGCTTAGTGCATTCCTAAAACCTCAACATCTTTCCCACAGCATCCCTGCCCTTGGTGGAACTCTGATTGTTCTATAACATGAAAAGCTCAGAAAAGTGCTTGGAATAAAGTTCATAAATATCCCACACTTACAAACTGCATTGCACTTCAGCAAGTCTGTGCACAGGCTTGGTGAGTTAGACGTCAAAGCCAAAGGGAATCACGAATTAAATACACCTCCAGCATTTCTTCAACCACCAGTTCAAAAGTCACATGGGACAAGATCTGGAAGGTGAGTGGCTGGTATACTTCTGCTCCCTCTCTTAGTATTCAATGGCCATGAAGTTGCTGATGCTCAGAACATTGCCAATACTCTTGGTGAATGTTTCTCTCATGTATCTAGCTCTTCAAACTCATCCCCTTCCTTCTTAGATATTAAAACATGAGTTGAACATCTGCCTCTTTCCTTTTCGACTGATCATCCCTATGACTACAGTTGCCCTCTTACACTGGTGGAACTTAAACTCGAGCTTCATCGGTCTGGCAATACATCAGTTGGATCTGATAATATACATTATGAGATGCTACGTCACCTTTTTCCTGCCTCTCTTACTATTCTCCTGGCTGTCTTTAACCAGATATGGCAGAAGAATATCTTTCCTAATGCTTGACACTAAGCTATTGTACTCTAAGATTCCTTTGAATTACCATCCCATTGCTTTGATGAGTTGTCTTAGTAAGACCTTAGAGAGGATGATTAATGCTTGTTTTGTTTGGTTTCTTGAATCAAACAACCTTCTCTCACCCACCCAGTGTGGGTTCCAAAGACAACCCTTCATGATAGACCACTTAATTCGCCTTGAAACATAAGTCAGAGAAGCTTTTTTGAAGTGACAACATCTTGTTTCTATTTTTCTTAATTTAGAGAAAACTTGTGATACAACGTGGAGATATGGCATCTTGTAAGACCTTCACTCATATGGATTGTGTGGCAATTTGCCACTTTTTATTGAACATTTTTTAATGAACTGCCAATTCCAGGTCGTGTGGGCTCAACGCTTTCCCATTTTTTCCCACTGGAATTTAGAGTCCCTCAGGGCTGTGTTCTGAGTGTCACACTTTTCATTACCAAGATAAATGCCATCAGTGAACAGCTCCCCAACTGTTGCAAATGGTCTTTCAGTTGATGACTTTCACATCTCATGTCTGTTATCAAATATGAGGTTTATTGAGTGGCAGCTACAAACTGCAATCAGTCATATACTTAAGTGGACCACAGCAAATGGTTTTCAAATTTTTCTCCCTAAAACTGTGTACACTTCTGCTGCCAACAGGGTATTCATCCAGATCCAGAACTTCACACTGATGATGTTGTACTTCCTGTCATCCCTGAGGCAAAGTTCTTAGGTCTTATATTTGACTGTAAATTAAACTTTATTTCCCATATCAAGCACCTTCATGTCAAATGTATAAGAGTGCTGAACATCCTCAGTGTGCTCTCTCTCACCTCTTGGGGAGCGGATCGATACCCCATGCTTAAAATTTATCATGCCCTTATTCGATACAAACTTCACTATGCATTTACGGTTTATTGTTCTGCTAGAACCTCAGCACTGAAAATGCTGAATCCTATCCACCATCAGTGGCTTCAGCTTGCACTGGGGCCTTTTGTACTTCTCCAGTCCAAAGTTTGTATGTGGGGTCCCATGAATCCTCTCTATATATTTGCTATTTTTAACTGTCTTATGTATGCTTTCAAACTTTGATTTTTACCACAGATATTTTTTTCCATATATACAGATGGTTCAAATTCAAGTGACTCTGTAGGCCCTGCCATGGTTTGTTACAGTTCAGTTGTAGCACACAAAATTCCCTCTATAGTTTCTGTGTTCACTGCTCAATTGTATGCCATTTCTCTTGCCCTGAGTAATATTAAAACTATGCAATATATGAATTGTATAATCTATACTGATTCACTCAGCTGTCTATTGGCCCTGACGTCATTCCTTGTTAGTTACCATCCTATTCTTATCAATATCCAAAAAAACTGGCCCGTCTCTCTCTATCATCTGTTTCTGTCCAGTTTTTTTGGTATTCATGGGAATGAGCTAGCTGATAGAACAGCAAAATCCATCTGCTCTGGCTCTGTCTTTACCATCCCTGTTCCATACGTGGACTGTGGTCCAGTTATCAAAACCTGACTATACATCAGTTGAGAGTCGGCCTGTAGTGAGTAACGAAATAATAAACTTTTTCAAATCAAGTTTTCTTTAGCTCATTGGCCATCTTATTTCTGTAAAGATTGAAGGGAGGAAGTTGTTTTGGCCACACATTGGTCAGTTTTTTAACTCACCACTTCCTTTTATTTGGTACTGATGCACCAGTGTGTGGTCTGTGTGGCACTCAGGCCACAATCTTACATATTTTATTATCATGCTGTCGTTACATCCAAGAACGACGATGCCATTTTAAGGTAGGTTTGCCCTTGACATTAACCAATGTTATAGGTGATACTGGCTGCCTCACTCATGTTTTTACATTTTTAAGAGCCATTGGTGTTTTTAACTTGAGGTTTCTGTTGGACTATATACTGTTTTAGCATGATTTATTTTACACATTTTAATTTTATTTTTACCTGAACCCGGGACTGGAAAGGCCAACTTCAGGTGACTGACAGCAAGTTTGAACTTCATGCTTCAGTATTCCTGGCAGGTCTTAGTTGTACATATTTTTATGTATTTTTACCTTAATTTCCATATACCATTACAGTATACTACATCTTGTTTGTCACAGATAGCCTAGTAGCTTTGTGCTGATAAATGTGAAATACCTACCTACCCTCTGTATTGCCAATCACAATTTAAATTTTGTGATTCTCTCCATCTGTGTGAATGTTTCCACTTTACCAGATCTGTATATAAGCTCCCCCTTATTACTTGTCTATTCACTCTTCTCAATAAAGATTTTATGTGCTAGCTTCAAGTTTCTTTTAAGTTTAGTTGTTGCATAACTTTAGTTATACCCCTGCTTTGGACAATTTATTTTACCTATTTTATTGGGTTTTAAGATTATTGTTTATTTACAAAAATCACTGAGACATTTTAGATGTGAATTCTCACCTTCACATCTCGGACATAGTCTTATAGTGCTCCTAATCTGTTACCTCAGGAGTCTAGCATTGGATAGTCCCTTTTTCTTGAGAGGACATCCAATTCCTCAGATTCAGAGAGGTGGAGTATTAAAGCATGAGTTTTAATGTTTCTTCTCCTGTTAACTCGGAGGCTGAATTTGTGGAGGATCAGGAGCAGACTGGAAACAACTTGGACTCTATTTTCTGGTTTGTTCCTTTGCTCAGACCACTAATAATGAGCCTTGGATGGATATCTTGCCTTCTGAACTATTTTTACACCTGGTATGTCAAGTTTGTAATGTCTTTAACATTTATCCTTTGAGTTACAACTCTTCTTTTACAGAGAAGTCCTTTGGCTGATTACCTAGTCTTTTCACCTTTGTCAAACATTACTGTGCATGCTTGGAGAATTGCTGATTTGTTGAGAAAGGATTCTGCCATCCCATTTATCAGATATGATGAGTATGCTTTAGTCTTCTATTTCTTGGTGGACCCATATTTAGATTATCAGAGGTTAGATATTAAATTTAAACAGTATTCCCAGATTTGTCTATCCATTACAACAGTTTTTTGTTTTTTTATTTTCTTTGCAACTGTTGTTTGAGGCCTATCACAATTTCTGTGCTCATTTTCAGAGGATTTTTGTCATTTATTGACTTTTAATATTATATAATTATTAGCTTTTGCTGTCTTGTTTTGTGGAATATTTTGTAAGGAAATGTATTGCTTGAAGCCATTTGGCTTCTTTCTTTAGCTCTTGGAAATATCAAAGAATCTCCTTTTCTTAGGCATTCAATTTTTGCAGGTGTTCCAATTTCCATGGTATCTTGGGTGGATGTTGGCCTCGCATCTTTCCTGGATCACTACCAGATAGCTTCTTGTATCTTCTGTTTGGATTTTGTCATTCTATAAGCAGACATAGGAGATTCCACCTTTATCAACAGCCATTCTTCACTGGTGTGGAGTGCAGACAACAACATTGATAACTACTTTATAGAGTTCAGTTATATTTGGACTCAGCTCAGATGTTTGTCTGTCTGTGGGAGGAACTTACCACCAGTCAATGGGTTGTTCAGGTTATTATGAGTTGATACATTTTCCATTTAGTGTCTTTCTCCATTGTCTTTTTCCTCCCCAAGTGTCATCTTTCATCCAGTCATCAAGCACAAGCCATCTAGGATCTTCTTCGGAAAAAGGCCATTGAGTGTGTCGACTCCTCTCTCTCTCAAGGGTTTTATTCTCATTTGTTTGTAGTAGTTAAGATGACTGGGAATTGGTAACATGTTATTAACCTTTCTTGTTTTAGTTATTTCCTCTAACTTCCTCGGTTTACCATGGAGTCATTTCTTTCCCTCCAGTGGCACATTTCACCTGATCTTTGGAGGACCAGATGAAAAGTGCCCTCAGAATACCTTCATATTCTGCTTACAAATTCTTCACATTATTATCTCTGTTTTGTGTATGAAGGATGGGTTTTCAGTTTCATGCTCCAACTTTTGGCCAAGCATCTTTTCTTTTGCCTTACAGTTGGAACATTTTGATGTCATCTTCATTCATTAGCCATTTATACTTACCATTATGTGGACAAGTTTCTTCTTCATGCCATGTGGCAGAACTTTTTCTATGGAAGTTGTTGTGGTGTAAAATTAATTATTCCTGAAAGATAAATTAATTGTCAAGGGTGGTTGAAGAGTAAACAATCATCTTTCTTCCCACTATAGATTAAAAATTAAGATTTTCAGAAAGGTTATCATTCTATTTGAGTCAAATGGGCAGTTTTATCATTGTGGAAATGATGATGATGAGGCTAATAGGCAAAAGTGAAAGCAAGGACAAAACAGAAGTGGGTTGTTGGAGATGAAGATAGATTAATAACTGTTGTTGGTAGTGCAACAAATGACATGGATATGTATATTCATATGTTGTGGTTGGGATCTCTAGTTTCAGTGCTTAAGATTGTTTGTTTTTTACTAGTAGAGACAGATTTTCATGCATAAGTTCTTTTATTATTAGATGTGAGAACTGGTTTTTTCCCTCAAAACAGAAAAATGTATTCTTACTCCCTTGCAGTACCTCATTCATTTATGGATATTTTTAAATTCAATTTCAGTTGTGCTCAACCTTGTCCTATTCACTTTAAGGCCATGAAGCAATCTGTTCTTCTAACTCTTCTTCTCCACCAGCATGTGCAGTTCTGTTTCTTTTGGGGATGTGGACATTCTTGAAATTACTTATTCCTTTGGTTCAGGCCCTCATGTGGTTTTTTTCCCTCAAAACAGAAAAATGTATTCTTACTCCCTTGCAGTACCTCATTCATTTATGGATATTTTTAAATTCAATTTCAGTTGTGCTCAACCTTGTCCTATTCACTCTAAGGCCATGAAGCAATCTGTTCTTCTAACTCTTCTTCTCCACCAGCATATGCAGTTCTGTTTCTTTTGGGGATGTGGACATTCTTGAAATTACTTATTCCTTTGGTTCAGGCCCTCATGTGTTCCCTTCAGTGGTTGTTACAGAACCAATGGAGCAGTGACCTTATTAACTTTAAATCTGCTTGACCTGGTCTGGTGGTTGTTCCTCTCCTGCCTCCACATCCAGTGATACATCATTTCACTAATGCTTCTCTATAGTGAAGGAGAGCTTGTGTAAAGTATACAGAATTCTAGAGTTTCTCAGTAGAATAGGAATCTTCTCTCCACATCAGTCTTTTAGAACTTCTGTCAGTTCAAAGAGTTATGTCTTGGGCTCTCAAGGCTTCACTTTGAAAATTCCACTGTGGTCTCCTATGTTTTCAATCAAGAGGCACTCACTCCAGGTCTTTCTGTTTTCAGACATTGAATCTTCTTTTTTGGGGTCACAATCATCTTTGTTTGTTATGTTTCAGTTATTAATTTAATGGCCATTTAGTCATCTTGGCCCAGCAGAGTCCTTCCCACAGAACAGATGCTTCATCCACATTTTTCATTGGATCTGTTCACATCTTGAGGTATATTAGATTGATACTTTTGCCACTTGCTGGAATAGCCATTTTCTGTCCTTCTGCTTTCCAGTCTCTAACCTTTGAGCTTTGGGCATACTTTAGATGTTCCCTCCTCCAATTTTTCTGTTATCCAAGGTTCTTGCATTGTTTCTCTGATGTGGCTTTTATGCATTATGTTGCATGATGTTAGGGATTGACCTATTGGGTGGCACCTTTACTAATGAGGTCTGTTCTGCCTTCTTTGTTGGATGTTTATCACCAAAAATATTTAAACATTGTTAGTGGTCTTTCACACTTGGTTTTAATCCTTCTCATTTTACTGTGCCATGTGTCTCAATTTCTTACATGGTTATTTGTCAAAGGTTTGGTGCCTTTGTCCATTTTCCTCCATAAAGCAGCATTTTCAGCTAATTTTTGTTTTTCTGAAAGATGTAAAGTTTTTGAGTCTCTGTTTTCTTCATGCTTTTGAAAGGTTATCCAACCTTGATGTCCTCTCTAAGTTCTTAATTGGGGTATCTTGATGGCTCTCCATTCTGTATTTTGTCCACCCTTTGAACCTCTGGCTTCATGTTTCCTATATCAATTTTTGCTTAAGATTTATTTTCTTCTCTTGTTGTCTAGCAAATGCTGTCATTTAGGTATGTTTGCAATTCTTGTTTACAGGACACTTTTTACCACTCCTCTTATGTCCTGGTGCATCCTTAGGGGTCTTTTCTTCCAAAAACTTTACTGGCTAGAAGACAAGATGAGGCTTTCTCTCCTATCCATCTTCCCTCCATTTCTCATTTTTATGAATGCTCGTATCCAGATAGTCATTTATGCCTGATCCAGGCATTTTGATGTTGTTGCATGCATTCAAGGGATTTATCATTTCTGTTGCTATTTCTTTTTCCATTGGGATCCTGTGGTGTCGTGTGAAATTTCTGTCACTTTGACTGGCTGTTGTTGTCGGGTGATGTATATTTCTAACTGTGGGCTTTCGTAGGAGGAACATATACTTCTTCAGATTTCATCTCATTAAATTAAACATACCTTGGTGTTGCCGGTTGCATCACCTGCTGCAGGAGCTTGTACCATATCTTATACATTTATATTTCATTATTTACATGATTTGACAGTTGCCTCATTGTAAAGGTTTTTGTTCTCTATAATACCTAACTTCAACGTTAGATGTCAGCACCATACATGCATTTGACCTACTTACAAACTGTTTCACTTTCAATCCAAAATGGCGTCACGTATAAAGTTACAAAATGAAGAAGCATTACAGTTGTATTGTAGCAGCTGAAATACTTGACAGTCAACAAGTTAAGAAACTGAGAAAATGTACTTTTTAGTGCTTGTTAGAGCTTTCTTGAGATGGAACGTTAAGGTCAGAGCTTAAGAGAAGTTAGCTGTTAGTGTTTTTGAGTAAGAGAATTGGAGAGTACTCAGAAGTGAGAGACAAAGCACTTTATTTTCTTCAAGTGCCATGGTTTATTTCAATCTTGATTTTATATTGAACTTTGTAAAAATGAAGTATCCATATTTAAGTTATTAATGAACATAATAACAAATATGTAGTGTAACACATTGAGCTTGGTACCTAGAGGATAATATTGTTTTATTTATTTCTTCAAATATTTCATTATATTAGAAATGCACGGATGTTACTACCAATATTACTGTAATTTATAATGATACTTACGTTTCTTTTTCATATTCATGTTACATGTGTAACTGTTCAGAGAGAAATATATCACTTAACTAAATCACAATAAGGAAGAAAGAAATATAGACATTATAACAAGTGTATTTTCCCATTATTGCATTTTAGGATTTAGCAGACTGTTGTCATTTCATTGTATTGTATCTTGTTGGATCTTCAATAAAGTAAAAACAGACCAGAATAACTTATTGAAAGTATTTTAAAATGCACACTTCATGATGATTCCCTTGCTGTTACAGGGGTAAGTCTACAGAGATACAATACTACTTTGATTCCCCTCTTTGGACTCAGCTCAATGTGGCATTGCTATAAGAAAACTTGCACTTGGTGCAAGTTCTTGTGATATTAGAAACAATTCAAGATTTTTTCTGAGCTTTATAATATAAAGTTAAAATTGTACTTTTGTTTAAAAACTGCTGTGAACCATTTTTGTTAGTTTTTATTTTGGTTGAAAAAATTTGTAAGATTAATCAAAACATAAATATGTGAACACTTTTCTAGCTGTTTGTGATAATTTTCTCACTGTCTTTTATGTTTTAAATTTTAGTGTCTGTACTAGTAATTTGTAAGATTAATCAAAACATAAATATGTGAACACTTTGTTTTCTAGCTGTTTGTGATAATTTTCCCACTATCTTTTATGTTTTAAATTTTAGTGTCTGTACTAGTAATTTGTAAGATTAATCAAAACATAAATATGTGAACACTTTGTTTTCTAGCTGTTTGTGATAATTTTCTCACTGTCTTTTATGTTTTAAATTTTAGTGTCTGTACTAGTAATTTGTAAGATTAATCAAAACATAAATATGTGAACACTTTGTTTTCTAGCTGTTTGTGATAATTTTCCCACTATCTTTTATGTTTTAAATTTTAGTGTCTGTACTAGAAATTTGCTTTTAACTGTAGTTCAAACAAACTCTTCTATAAACTGGATTCAATTCTAAGTTGCATCTTGTTGACCATGAAATGAAGAACCTAACATAAATATATTTAGGTCATTCTTTGAAGGTTGTGGGTTCATATCCCATCACTAAACACATTCATCTTTTTAAGTTATAGGGATGTGATAATGTAATAGTAAACCCTATTTTCTATTGATAAAAAATATCACAAGAGTTGGTGTAGATACTATTGAACTAACTGCCTTCCTTCTATTCTGTTACTTCTAGACTAGATATGGCTAGAGCAGATAGTCTTCATGGCCCTAAAAAGATGTATTCCCACCATCATTATAAGTAAAAATTGAATTTTTATCAAAACGTGTTTAACTTTTACTACTGAAGATGATATTGTAAGAACACCAAAACATGTGGTTGTTTAAGGGCTGATTCTTGTTTTAATAAATTATCTTAACATTGTACTCCTTTCAAACTGTTTGTGTGTGTGTGTGTATAATACAAGTATTGTATTGGTTTATTTAATATCATGCTTTGTACAAGATTCCAGAAACAAATGAACGGGGTTATCCACCAATCTGACTTTCTGTATTTGGGTTTGTGTGTGTGTGTGTGTGTGTGTATAATACAAGTACTGTATTGGTTCATTTAATATCATGCTTTGTACAAGATTCCAGAAACAAATGAACAGGGTTATCCACCAATCTGACTTTCTGTATTTGGGTTTGTGTGTGTGTGTATGATACAAGTACTGTATTAGTTCATTTAATATCATGCTTTGTACAAGATTCCAGAAACAAATGAACAGGGTTATCCACCAATCTGACTTTCTATATTTGGGTTTTATACTTGTTTTGTCCTTTTGATTGGAAATGCTATTTTGAAATTAAGTAATCTATTTATGAGTGATTAGAAGATAACCACTTCTCAAAATTTTACTAAAGTACCCTGTCCTTGTCTGAAATTATTGTGTGAAGGAACCATACGAACTTAAGAAGTACAGAAATGTTTATATCATAAAAAAATTCCCATTGTTGCATCAAGATGTAAAGACATCTAAAGAAGTTTCTTGTTGTTTTATAGTAATATTAATTCTGTTTTTATCCATTTTGAAGAGTTAATCAGGATACAATTAAAACTTTTCAACATCTTATTACAGTTTTGAGAGTATGAAAAGGATGTGTGACAAGTACAATTCTGCCATTGACAGTGTTCTAGAATTGGTAAGTATATTACCATTGACAGTGTTCTAGAATTGGTAAGTGTGTTACCATTGACAGTGTTCTAGAATTGGTAAGTGTGTTACCATTGACAGTGTTCTAGAATTGGTAAGTATATTACCATTGACAGTGTTCTAGAATTGGTAAGTATATTACCATTGACAGTGTTCTAGAATTGGTAAGTATATTACCATTGACAGTGTTCTAGAATTGGTAAGTATATTACCATTGACAGTGTTCTAGAATTGGTAAGTATATTACCATTGACAGTGTTCTAGAATTGGTAAGTATATTACCATTGACAGTGTTCTAGAATTGGTAAGTATATTACCATTGACAGTGTTCTAGAATTGGTAAGTATATTACCATTGACAGTGTTCTAGAATTGGTAAGTATATTACCATTGACAGTGTTCTAGAATTGGTAAGTGTGTTACCATTGACAGTGTTCTAGAATTGGTAAGTATATTACCATTGACAGTGTTCTAGAATTGGTAAGTGTGTTACCATTGACAGTGTTCTAGAATTGGTAAGTGTGTTACCATTGACAGTGTTCTAGAATTGGTAAGTGTGTTACCATTGACAGTGTTCTAGAATTGGTAAGTATATTACCATTGACAGTGTTCTAGAATTGGTAAGTATATTACCATTGACAGTGTTCTAGAATTGGTAAGTGTGTTACCATTGACAGTGTTCTAGAGTTGGTAAGTATATTACCATTGACAGTGTTCTAGAATTGGTAAGTGTGTTACCATTGACAGTGTTCTAGAATTGGTAAGTGTGTTACCATTGACAGTGTTCTAGAATTGGTAAGTGTGTTACCATTGACAGTGTTCTAGAATTGGTAAGTGTGTTACCATTGACAGTGTTCTAGAATTGGTAAGTGTGTTACCATTGACAGTGTTCTAGAATTGGTAAGTGTGTTACCATTGACAGTGTTCTAGAATTGGTAAGTGTGTTACCATTGACAGTGTTCTAGAATTGGTAAGTATATTACCATTGACAGTGTTCTAGAATTGGTAAGTATATTACCATTGACAGTGTTCTAGAATTGGTAAGTATATTACCATTGACAGTGTTCTAGAATTGGTAAGTATATTACCATTGACAGTGTTCTAGAATTGGTAAGTATATTACCATTGACAGTGTTCTAGAATTGGTAAGTATATTACCATTGACAGTGTTCTAGAATTGGTAAGTATATTACCATTGACAGTGTTCTAGAATTGGTAAGTATATTACCATTGACAGTGTTCTAGAATTGGTAAGTATATTACCATTGACAGTGTTCTAGAATTGGTAAGTATATTACCATTGACAGTGTTCTAGAATTGGTAAGTATATTACCATTGACAGTGTTCTAGAATTGGTAAGTGTATTACCATTGACAGTGTTCTAGAATTGGTAAGTGTGTTACCATTGACAGTGTTCTAGAATTGGTAAGTGTGTTACCATTGACAGTGTTCTAGAATTGGTAAGTGTGTTACCATTGACAGTGTTCTAGAATTGGTAAGTGTGTTACCATTGACAGTGTTCTAGAATTGGTAAGTGTGTTACCATTGACAGTGTTCTAGAATTGGTAAGTGTGTTACCATTGACAGTGTTCTAGAATTGGTAAGTGTGTTACCATTGACAGTGTTCTAGAATTGGTAAGTGTGTTACCATTGACAGTGTTCTAGAATGGTGGTAAGTGTGTTACCATTGACAGTGTTCTAGAACTGGTAAGTGTGTTACCATTGACAGTGTTCTAGAATTGGTAAGTGTGTTGGTACCATTGACAGTGTTCTAGAATTGGTAAGTGTGTTACCATTGACAGTGTTCTAGAATTGGTAAGTGTGTTACCATTGACAGTGTTCTAGAATTGGTAAGTGTGTTACCATTGACAGTGTTCTAGAATTGGTAAGTGTGTTACCATTGACAGTGTTCTAGAATTGGTAAGTATATTACCATTGACAGTGTTCTAGAATTGGTAAGTATATTACCATTGACAGTGTTCTAGAATTGGTAAGTGTGTTACCATTGACAGTGTTCTAGAATTGGTAAGTGTGTTACCATTGACAGTGTTCTAGAATTGGTAAGTGTGTTACCATTGACAGTGTTCTAGAATTGGTAAGTGTGTTACCATTGACAGTGTTCTAGAATTGGTAAGTGTGTTACCATTGACAGTGTTCTAGAATTGGTAAGTGTGTTACCATTGACAGTGTTCTAGAATTGGTAAGTGTGTTACCATTGACAGTGTTCTAGAATTGGTAAGTGTGTTACCATTGACAGTGTTCTAGAATTGGTAAGTGTGTTACCATTGACAGTGTTCTAGAATTGGTAAGTGTGTTACCATTGACAGTGTTCTAGAATTGGTAAGTGTGTTACCATTGACAGTGTTCTAGAATTGGTAAGTGTGTTACCATTGACAGTGTTCTAGAATTGGTAAGTGTGTTACCATTGACAGTGTTCTAGAATTGGTAAGTGTGTTACCATTGACAGTGTTCTAGAATTGGTAAGTGTGTTAAGCTTACATCAGTATTTACCTGGTTTAATATTTTCCACTATATTTGTCTGTATTTCATTCCTAATAAGAATTTTCGCAATTTTTATGCAACCAAAATAATACTTGCCCTAAACTGTGCAAATCATTTTTGTATGTCATATTAGTGCAGTGCATTGTTTTGGTACATTGTAAATCAGCTGTCTTCAAGTGCCATGGTTTATTTCAAACTTGATTTTATATTGAACTTGCTTCATTGCTTAACATCAGCAGACAGATTATAGGGAAGGAGGTACGAATGTTGATTAAAGATATTTCATATACACAAGTAAATTACTTTGTGGTAAAAACAACTTGTTTGAATTTACACATTTCTTTATTGTTTATGATTTGATTTGTTTTGATTAGGCTTACAAAAACAAATTCCAGAAAAGACTTAATTTTGAAATTTTTTCTAGTGTCTTTGAAACTTAGTTTATTATTATATATATCTGTATATTTATGCACGTTTTTGTTGATATGTGAAAATGATGTAGTCGGAAAAATTGGTACTGTGTTAGAATTATAAATAAAAACATTCCTAATTTTTGAAAAATGTAGACTATAATTGTTTATTAACAAATAAAATGTTATTAAATCTTATCATGTTATTTGTCAAAATAAAAATATCTATAATACAGTGATTATTATTACTTGTGTTTTTGGTACGTGATGCAACATTAAACTAAAAAGTGTTTGCAGTGGAAAGGAACGTCTCGTTTGTCACGCATGAAGACCCAGCCATCCACTGGACTTCTTCGGCATATCCTTCATCGGGCGTACAATAAATCTGTAAAGGATCCGGAGATACTGAATCAGTACGAGCCCTTCTCTCCAGAGGTGAAAGGATTTGAAGTGTTGTAATCCGTAATTCCTTTTTGTTTTGTTTTTTTAACTCGTGGTACACAAACGGAGAGAAATGTACCTGCCAAGATTTTCCACATGATACTAACTTCATGTACATTTAAAGAAAAAAAAATGTTTAATAGTTCTAGTTTAGTTTAGTGAATGGGACAGCCTAGATGGACCACTAGATATGTTACTGTCTCTAAACATTGTTTTACCACAAGTAACATCAGGCATGACACATTGACATGAAGTCCATTTAACAAAGTGCTTGTTACAGAACTTCTAATCTCTGGATAAATGTGAAGGTACCACTTTTTCTTTTACTCTTATTATATTAAAGGTTTTTCCTACATGTCACTACAAAAGTTATGTTTAGATTATTTAGAATATACAGGAAATTTATGTTTAAGTTTTTGCATAGAAGCTAATAATTTTGTATGAATCTTGTTAAATCCTCATAACCACATAACCTCAAAGGGTTATAATCATTTGCTCTATCCATGACAACTAAAACATTAATTCTCATATTCAGTAATGTATCAAACATTTTTGCCCTCTCAGCCATGGGGTGTTATAATGTGACAGTCAATCCCACTATTTGTTAGTAAAAGAGTAGCCCAAGAGTTGGCAGTGGATGGTGATGACTAGATGCCTTCCCTCTAGTTTTACATTGCTAAATTATGGATGGCTAGTGCAGATAGCCCTCTTGTAGCTTTGCATGAAATTGAAAAACAAACAAAACAAACAGTGATGAAAAAAGTATTGTTTATCTTTAGTTATGATTGTTGATTAATTTTAATAGAAAAAAGAACATCTTACCACTGATTAGTTAGAATTAAACACTAACCAAATGTGTGTTTAATAATATTTCTAATTAAGTTCTATGCAGGTTTTAAAAGTATCTGAGTATTTTTAAGAATAGTTAGATTTAAATAAAATTAGGCTTAACTTAATAGCTTCCAACATAGAATCATAAAATTTACCAAGTGGACATGCTACACTAGCAATAACACAACACTACGGAGGTATGAATAACTGTTTCTTCTCACAGTAAACCCTTATTGGCTTCTTCAGTAAACTTGACCATCTGGTTTCTTTCAGCACTTCCTGTTCTAGCATTTATAATCAATTGGACCTAAATCTTGGACTCTTTGTGCCATGATAGAGCAGACCAACTTTTTGTGTTATTTTGACAGAGGAGGATTCATAATTAAACTGGCCTGTTTTCTTTAAAAAAACAAGTGTAAATAATAACAATTTTGTATCATTTGTTTTTGCTTTAGAATAATTTAACAATTGATACTCTAGTATTGTTCTTAAATTTTAATATCTGTTTCAATGTTTTCTATTTTCTTAAAGCCCTGAATTTTTTAACTAAACCAGGCCCAAATCCATGGAACACCACAAAACATTCCCCATACTTAAAATTATGGGTGCATTGTAAGAGTGACTGTAAATCCTTTAAAATGGGTGGTGGGGTGACACTGACTAGTTGCCTGTACTCTGATTATGAAAACAGGGGTGTAAAATTCATTTTATACACACACACGCACACACGTATTTGATCCTAGATGATTTTTAATGGTGTTAGTTTTCAGATATACAGGTGGTGGCCAAAAAACGTTTTCCCCTCTCGAATATGTTGTTAATTTGTTATATCATTTATTAAATAACAGAATAATACATAAAACTACATGTGTTTAGAAGGAGCATGGCAAGAGCTGTTCAAATATAACTGAAATTCTAATTTTAACACAAACTTTCACAAATACCTGAACTTTTCATTATTTTAGCTACAGTTTTTCATAAAACATGTGCACCTGATGTAGTTTGTTAGATCTTATTACGGTTAGCCTACAAAATGATCAAACAAGTTTCAAAAAAATGCAACTAAAATAATCAAAAGTTCATGTGTTTACGAAAGCCGGTGTTGAAATTAGGATTTCAGATCATATTTAAACAGATCTTTTTGAGTGTCTTCTAAACATGTATAGCTTTACATATTTTTCTGTTATCTAACAAAAGATATAACAACAACATTTTTAAAGGGGATACTTGTTTTGTACACCCTCTGTATATACTCAAGTCAAGAGAAGCTAACTTTATGGTGTGATTTTTGATGAAACTTCATTAATTTGTGAAAATAAAATGTTGAAATTATTACCGTAAGATCATATGTAAGTACTCCATTATGAAATAAATTATTGTTTTGCTTAAATATGTGAAGTCTGTTGCTTGAGAAAGGGCTTAAAGGAATCAGTAATACTATATTAGTTATATTCATGTTTATACATCAAATATATCATTATAGTTTTACATGTTTGTCAATCAGTTCATGTACAAAGTAGAAAAACCTATAAGGATTGGTTATTGATTTGCCATGGCACATGGCTGAGGGTGCTCATGGTTTTATTCTTATGCAGGTTTATGGAGAAACATCCTATGAATTTGTTGCACAGATGATCAAAGAGATGAAGATGTCAGAAGATGACGTGTTTTTAGACCTAGGGAGTGGTGAGTAACATTGGTTGGCTAAGAACTATCATGGTGAGTAACATTGGTTGGCTAAGAACTATCATGGTGAGTAACATTGGTTGGCTAAGAACTATCATGGTGAGTAACATTGGTTGACTAAGAACTATCATGGTGAGTAACATTGGTTGGCTAAGAACTATCATGGTGAGTAACATTGGTTGGTTAAGAACTATCATGGTGAGTAACATTGGTTGGTTAAGAACTATCATGGTGAGTAACATTGGTTGGTTAAGAACTGTCATGGTGAGTAACATTGGTTGGTTAAGAACTATTATGGTGAGTAACATTGGTTGGTTAAGAACTATCATGGTGAGTAACATTGGTTGGTTAAGAACTATCATGGTGAGTAACATTGGTTGGTTAAGAACTATCATGGTGAGTAACATTGGTTGGTTAAGAACTATCATGGTGAGTAACATTGGTTGGCTAAGAACTATCATGGTGAGTAACATTGGTTGGCTAAGAACTATCATGGTGAGTAACATTGGTTGGCTAAGAACTATCATGGTGAGTAACATTGGTTGGCTAAGAACTATCATGGTGAGTAACATTGGTTGGCTAAGAAGTATCATGGTGACTAACATTGGTTGGCTAAGAACTATCATGGTGAGTAACTTTGGTTGGCTAAGAACTATCATGGTGAGTAACATTGGTTGGTTAAGAACTATCATGGTGAGTAACATTGGTTGGTTAAGAAGTATCATGGTGAGTAACATTGGTTGGCTAAGAACTATCATGGTGAGTAACATTGGTTGGCTAAGAACTATCATGGTGAGTAACATTGGTTGGCTAAGAACTATCATGGTGAGTAACATTGGTTGGCTAAGAACTATCATGGTGACTAACATTGGTTGGCTGAGAAGTATCATGGTGACTAACATTGGTTGGCTAAGAACTATCATGGTGAGTAACATTGGTTGGCTAAGAAGTATCATGGTGAGTAACATTGGTTGGCTAAGAACTATCATGGTGAGTAACATTGGTTGGCTAAGAACTATCATGGTGAGTAACATTGGTTGGCTGAGAAGTATCATGGTGACTAACATTGGTTGGCTAAGAACTATCATGGTGACTAACATTGGTTGGCTAAGAACTATCATGGTGAGTAACATTGGTTGGCTAAGAACTATCATGGTGAGTAACATTGGTTGGCTGAGAAGTATCATGGTGACTAACATTGGTTGGCTGAGAAGTATCATGGTGAGTAACATTGGTTGGCTAAGAAGTATCATGGTGAGTAACATTGGTTGGCTAAGAACTATCATGGTGAGTAACATTGGTTGGCTAAGAACTATCATGGTGAGTAACATTGGTTGGCTAAGAACTATCATGGTGAGTAACATTGGTTGGCTAAGAACTATCATGGTGAGTAACATTGGTTGGCTGAGAACTATCATTTGAAGTAACAAAAATATTTCAGCATCTTATGGAACGTTGTAGAAATTGTAATTTTCTCAAAATTATGATGTCAATAAATGTTATTCCTACTGAATTGTATTTTAAAGCTGTAGCTCTTTCTATGTAAAGTAAATGTTTTCAGTTTACTTTGTGAATATTGGTGCTAGCTGAAAATGGATTGAACAATATTTACTGTAGTATGAGGGTGATATTAGTGACTGACACTCTCCGATATCACGAGTAAGATGATGTGTTTGGTAATCCACTGTGTATGTCCATGTGTATTTTGTAAGTTTGTTTAGTAATTCTTTATGTTAACATCTATGTTTCTACGTATCATTAAATCTTTAAGTTGTAATATAGTATGATAAATGTGTTATTTCATGTTATGTACACACACACACACACACACACACACACACACTTGAAATACAATGGAGTGAAATTTTACATCAAGCCAGCCTGACCCTAAACAAACACAATAAAATGGCACATGTTGCATCACTGTTGTGTAGTTCTTTTAAAGAGGTGTTATACCTTAATTGAATAATTACTTATGTTGTAATAGTGCTACTGAATTGTATATACATTTTAATCAGTGATGAGAAAACCCACTTGTAGAGAAACATATATATGTAAAAACGGCTCGTTTGGGTTAAGAAAATATTTTACGTAGAGGAGCGAACAACGTTTCGACCTTCTTCGGTCATCATCAGGTTCACAACGACTGTTGTTCCCTCCTCTACGTAAAATATTTTCTTAACCCAAACGAGCCGTTTTTACATATATATTTGAATATACAATTATTTATTTAATAGTACAGATGTTATGTAAACGCACATTGGTTTTCAACTTCCTAATATCTTTTAATGAAGTTAATTTCTTTTTCCAACTCTTCTGTTATTACAAAAATGTGTTTCCTCAAAATTTGGGATGCACATTGTTTTGGACTCTTTCGTTTCAGTCTTCTCTGTGACGTGCTTCCTATTTGTACACTATAGACTATTACAGTCATTCTCTTCTTCACCTTCCTTTAAAAATGTCTCAAATTATGAATGTTTGTTAAATACTTTATGTGCTGTGGTTTATACCAACTTCTTAACCCTTACTTTAGGTTCTCATGGAATATTGTTGTGTAGTAGACATTAGGGTGTTTGTTATATATCTGGTTTATTGATCTACATTAAATAAAAGTAATGATTTCACTGTCTATGTTTTTGTTGGTGTGGTTAATTAGACACATTAACTATTATTTGTACTTGTGTAGTTGAATTACATTTAATAACAATTACTACACATTTGTCTTTAGGAGTTGGACAGGTTACCCTTCAGATAGCAGCATCTACACCTTGTAAACTAAGCTTGGGTATAGAGAAAGCAGAGTCTCCAAATTTGTATGCTGAGGTAATATTTTTATATTATCAGTTGTGTGTTACTGAGAGTTATAATACTAAAATTATCTCTGTTGTTTGAGTTCAAGACTGAAGGTTTTTAAGGAAGTGGAATCACAACATCCATGTAAGGAGCTGGAAGCTGGAATAAGCCATGTTGTTTAGACACATGTACACAAAATACAATTAATGAAACATATGACTGGTTAACATTACTGACACTGCCTAGGCCCAGACTTGTAACCATTTTTACTCATTACGGCTTACCTACTAGTAACTTCTGATATATTAAATGTATCTTCACAAAATTTTAAAAGGCTTTTGGACATGATAAGTCGGAGGTTTTAATGAAGTATTTTTTATTAATATTTGTTTGTTAAACAATCGATTATTTTAAACTAATATGAGAGCAAGTGATTTTTCATTCTGAAATTAAAAATACTTTTCTTTGCCTCACGAATCTCATATTTTACTTGTACAACCTCTTAATCAAGGGGTTTTAAAGTGCATACCCTAAGGATTTCAACTGCTAAATATATTACATAAATTTTCTGTGTTTATTTTACTTTCAACATCTAAAGTCTGCACACGTGCTATCACAAAGCCTTGTCTGGACTTGCAGGTGGGATGTGTAGAGATAATAATTTTCATAGGCATCAAACATTAACTTTTGAAAAATAACAATTATCACATTACTGTACTAGTATAATCAAAATCCCTGTAATTTACTGGGGTCTCTAAGTAAAGTATATGTGGGTGGACAAAATTCCATTCATATTAAGAGAAATGACTTATTGATCACTCATCTTCAATTTTGGCAAAATTCTATCTTCTGTTTTTAAGTCACTTATAAACAAGTGTCAGAATTAGGTAGACGGGGAAATTCTCTTTCTATTGGTTATAAACTTGAGCTACTTACTGGTAGGTTGTACGAGTTAAGACTTTCACAATTGGTTTGTAGGGCAGAACCACTCTAGTAGATTTACTAAATATTATTGATATCTTAGGAAATCATAGAGGTATGAGGTTCTTATTTTATATTTAGCTTGTCTGTGTCTGAAGTTTGAGTCTCCTTTCATATTTAGCTTGTCTGTGTCTGAAGTTTGAGTCTCCTTTAATATTTAGCTTGTCTGTGTCTGAAGTTTGAGTCTCCTTTAATATTTAGCTTGTCTGTGTCTGAAGTTTGAGTCTCTTTTCGTATTTAGCTTGTCTGTGTCTGAAGTTCGAGTCTCTTTTCCTATTTAGCTTGTCTGTGTCTGAAGTTCGAGTCTCTTCCTATTTAGCTTGTCTGTGTCTGAAGTTCGAGTCTCTTTTCCTATTTAGCATGTCTGTGTCTGAAGTTTGAGTCTCTTTTCCTATTTAGCTTGTCTGTGTCTGAAGTTCGAGTCTCTTTTCCTATTTAGCTTGTCTGTGTCTGAAGTTTGAGTCTCTTTTCCTATTTAGCTTGTCTGTGTCTGAAGTTCGAGTCTTTTCCTATTTAGCTTGTCTGTGTCTGAAGTTCGAGTCTCTTTTCCTATTTAGCTTGTCTGTGTCTGAAGTTTGAGTCTCTAATTCATTAGATACATGTACATGTTGTATGGTGGGCATAATAAAATAGAAACTGAACAGTGAGACAACTGGATGTGTTATGTGACACACAAAAATTGATACTTAATATTTTTTATTTACATTTCCTTTTAAATGAGGAAAATAAAACATATATAATTTTAACGTTTTGATACCAGTCTCACTGATGTAAGTATTAAAAATGTTATTGAATAAAAAGTTTGAAAATAACTCTCCAAACATCATGACAAGTTCACTTTAACCTGGAGGAGCAAAAGTGTTAATAGATTTGTATTTTGTTTTTAGGAAATGATAAAGAATTTCAAGGCTTGGATGAAGTGGTACGGCAAAACATGTGGAGATTTCAAATTGATCAAAGGCGATTTTCTTACTCAGGAACACAAAGAAACCATTATAAGTTCAACGTAAGTGTTCAAGCAGTACTAGGTAGTCAGTGTTGCATTCAAATAGTGATATTGACAAAGATTTGTACTGCACAGGAAAAAATGTACCATAATTTCAGAAGGAGGAAGTTCTCCATGTTAGAGGAACTGTGTTCTCTAACAGATATCCCAAACTACCATGTCTTCCTAAGTTCATCCTTAAAGTACCAGTTAACTGAAATATCTGTTAGCTGTAACAACTGTCATACCCCCCCTGGATTATGCCTAAAACACTTCTTTTCGTCCAGTCTACTTTTTATGTTGTCATTGATGTGCATGTACGTAGAGTCCGTTATTAGTTTGAATTTCTTGGTCTATAAAGATTCACCTGGCTGATGTGAGTAGCACTTATCCTACCACTGTCTCATCAGGATTCTTCCTTGTACCATAATGCCACACTTGCCCTTTGCCATTGTGTTTTGCTTGAATATTAGTGGGTGGGTGTAACTTCCTGCCATGAGCATCATTCATCAACACTGCTGTGAAACAAGTTTTCTGGTGGGCAGTGTCTTTTCCTTTACTTTCTATAGTTTTTTTGTTCATTGGACTTTCGGATATTAATAACGGTTTGTCCATGTTGATTATTTTATATGTCTGTATATCATCTTATCTTTATTTCCACAAATGAATGAAAATAGACCAACGTTTCTTCAGAGTCTTCAGGGAGTTTCTGAAACATTTTTATGTGCAGGCTGATAGACAGTTCTTTCCTGTCTGTGAATTGAAAGCACCACAATGAATCACCTTTATGTCTATTAACTCCTAAGTTAGTGGAAATTTGTTCTGTCTAATGCGAATGGTATTTAATCCAAGAAGCTCAACATGTATTTTTCCTCTGTGTTTGTTCATTCTTACAGCATCCTGTGATTTGTGCCAGTCACAGACAAATTTTTAGCGACGCTACACTTTAGGCAAGCAGCCATGTTCCTCCAATTTTGGTCTGCATATTTCCAGGCTTTCATCTTGAATGCTTCTGTGTGTAATTTGTGATTTAACAGGGGATATAAAAACATTATACTCGTAAGGAAGACTGGAAAGGGTAAAGAGATTGTGGATATATTTTGGTTAATTAAACATGCTGATCAGCACAACTACAAAAATCTTTCATTTATTTCACTAAACGTTGAGAAATTTTGATGACTAACCTAGACATAAGTTGATAAAGTGCACAAGTTGGATGAATTGTTGAAAACATCTCGGTTGGTATGACAAAATATATGGTTATATCTTATGTATACAGCTATGATTTATCAACTTTGAAAAGCCACTTCAAAAATGTAATAAAATAACTATAACTGTTGCTTAAAGTTTAAATAAAAGTGATGTGACATTGGATTATTATTGTTGAGACTGCAAACAGCACTACATTATTTTTGTTGAGGCATTCACTAAAAATGTTCAAAATTGTGATTTAATTGTAGCAATACCACTATATATCTCCTGTATTTTTTGATGTGGGTGTGTTATAAGAGTTGCTGTCAATCCTGTAGTGTTGCTGAGTGACTGGTTACTTTCTCTATAGTCATTAGCTGAAATGAATGGATGGTGACAGCTCGCATTGGTAGTTTTGTGATAAATGCAAATTTGGAAACTTTTATTATTGTGTAGCCAAAAAAGAAAGTATTCTATAATTTTTAGGGTTTAGGCTTTTCCAATAATTTTGCTCAACATGTAAATATCCTATATTTTTAAAAATATTATTTTTTGAACCATCCTTAGGAAGACATATAATTATGACATTTTATTTTGAGCTGTTGAGTAATTCATCAGCACTAGGTGTAATTTTTCTTGATGTGTGGTGATTTATATACTGCTTTACTGTTTAGTTATGAAGCACAGATTAACTGAAAGTGTTGAACCTAATCCCTTCTTTCTGTTTTTACAGCATCGTATTTGTAAATAACTTTGCATTTGGACCTGCTGTTGATCATATGGTAAGAGGTTGCTCTTCTTGTGTTGCTTTATAAGAGAACAACTGTAAAGAAATCTACTTTTTTTATAATGTCCTGTTACATTTGTTTTTATGAATTTACCAAACTCCAGGTGGTTTTATAAGAGGATTTGAAAGTCTGTTTGTGTGTATTATTATTACTTGGTGATTTATTTTCGATTACTATATTTTTCTGAATTATTTAGCTAAAAGAGAGGTTTGCAGAAATGAAAGATGGAGCTTGTATAGTATCATCAAAACCATTTTGTTCATTGAATTTTCGCACTACTAACAGAAACTTAAGTGGTAAGTATTGTGAATTATAATGGAATTATTCTGGTAAGTTAAAGTCAAGTAATATTATTATAATTATCCTGTACCTGTTAAGAGCTTGTGATGTATAAAAGCTAACCATATAGATAAACTACAATAACCTTATTAAAGACAGTTTGATATACTAAGATACTTGTTGTGACAAGATGTCATTCAGTCATCATTCAGGTATATTATTCACACTGATAAGGTTTAACTACTATGGAATATTTAAATTAGTTCTAAGTTAAGACATTAAGTCAACAAATGTATAAAGGTCTTGTTTTAAGTGCGTTTCAAACAGGTAAAATATTATTGTGAAAGTTATAACCAGTAAAATTCAATGAAACTGTAGAAAGTGAAAAAATGAATTGGTGCAAACCTTATGAACATTAAATGGTGGGACAACCTGAAATAAATACACCAAATGTTTTTGAGGTTGCTATTAGGAATGCTTAGATACGTAAGTGATTGTATTCAGAGTGCATTCCCTTAACCATCCACAGTATTTAGAAATGGACTATTTGTAATCCTTCAAGTGGTTAATAAAGTCAATTTGAGTCTATACCCTACAGAATTAACTATTGCCAGTGGGTTTGTAAGATAGTTTTTATTTTAAACTTGTAATGGTGTGATCTAGACAGAAACAAATATCTTTAGTTTGAAAAAAAGACTTTTGCTAAACTCTATATGTTGTGTTCAATAGAAGACACGTTATTATAGTGAAAAGATCCTGGGTTACCTTTTGTTATAGAGTTATAATGTTAAGTGTTTCATAAAAATGTCTTAGTGCTAGTGTTCCTTATTCATGATTGCAAGAATCCCACTTGATGTAAAAATGTATTCTCAAGATGGCTGGTATAGGTATTAAAACTTTAATTAAAATAAAGTATATAACACCTAAGAATGTCTAAACATTGTTATGTACTTTAATTAAAGTTTTAATACCCATACCAGCTACTTTGAGAGTACATTGAATGTTCCTTACATCCGTAAATGTGATCGGTAGAAATTTGAAAATCGTGTAGTAAAGGATTACTGATCTATATTGTAACGTAACTGGATAAAGTAACTTACAGTTAAAGTAAATCGACTGTACACAGTATTTCCAAGTATGTTTTAAACTATTTTAAATGAACTGAAAGTAATTAGAAGTCTGAAACATGAACAAAATGATGCTAAACTAGTAAGTTGGAGAATCTTACAAAATATTGACAAATAAAAATAAGTAAAGACAAACTTTCAAAACTTCCTGGCTTTAGAAACTTATGCTACATGCATAGATAGGACAGTGTTACAGCAGGTTTAGTTTTTATGTTCACATAATTTTATCTTTGTAAGGCACGTGAATAACTTCACAGAAGAATGAATCTGTAACTTTGTTAGAAATATAGTTTGTAAACCTTTCTTGTATAAGAAGACCCCTTGTTATGTCTTTTGTAATTTCATGCAAATTTTGCAGGTGAAAATTAAGTTATGGAGTTTTTATGTATTTGTCTATCAGTGATACTGAAATGTATTGTTAAAGTAACAGTAAGTTTAAGAAATTAAGATTCGTTTTGAAGATGATTTACACATTTTGCAGATATTGGGACCATAATGGATGTGAAGGAAATAACTCCTCAACAAGGTTCTGTTTCTTGGACGGGAAAACCTGTGTCATACTTTGTCCATACAATAAATCGTACAAAGGTAATATACATGTGTTTTAATAAATAGCATAAGTAGAGATATCTAATAGCAGTTTCAAAGCCATTATCTGTCTATGATTTTACTAAAATTATCACTTTTGTTTTGTATTTTTGTCATGCCAGTTAGTTACTGTGATATAGTAAGTTCAACCAAGATAACTGCATTAATTCTGAACTGGTTAAAGAAAGATTAGGAATATTTTAAAAACAATAATGTACTGAGCAAGGTAACACGTATCCAAGGGTGTTGGTCAAAGATTGGATACGTGAGCCACTTACAGCTGTTTTCTGTCAGTCCGTGAACAGTGGGCAGGTACCAGGGGGGTTGGAAGTTAGCTACTGTAACTACTGTTTTCAAGGGAGGTGATGGTAATGTCACGGTAATTATAGACCCATTAGTTTTAGAGGAGTTGTGGGAACCTTTTGGTAAAACGTGCTTTGTAAAGTTGTTTAGCAAAGTTTAGAATTTTATTGAGTAGTCAAATAATGGAAAATCTTGCTTTACAAAACTTATCACATTCTTTGAAAAGATTAGTGATTATGTGTATGAGGATGGAGTTGTGTCTCAGTTTGCAGGAAGCATTTTACAAGGTGACACAACAGGACTTGTACAGAACATTAGGTGTAGGACTTGTACAGAACATTAGGTGTGTGTGTTTAGGAAGATAAGTTATCAAATTGGACAGAAGAGTGGTTGAATGGAAGAAAACAGACTAGTCAATAAATTACCTTAATTTGTAGGTGATCTTAAGATCTTGGATGTTGCTAGATTTGAAGTGGATACTTCTGATTTACAAAAGGATTTAATGAGTTGGACAAATAAATGCAATATAACGAATGTGGGCTGTCATAACCTGAATTATAACTATAACCTTGATGGGAATAACCTTAAGGGTGTTATGAAAGAAAGGAATCTTGGTGTAATAGTCAGTCTTTGAGCAGGGTACTGTTGCTGGTGGTTCTGAAACTAGGACTTTAGGTTGTATCTTCAGGAATATTGAATACAAGTCTAAAGTGATTATAATTTCATTGTACAGGTCACTGATTAGGCTGTATTTAGAATATTGTTTTCAGTCTTGGAAAGGACCTTCAGAAAAGACATTGAATTGTTGGAAGGGTTCACAGAAGAGTTCCTAGAATGGTGCCTGGGATGGAGGGGTTGCCATACAAGAAGTGGTAGAGAGTATCTGGTTGAGGTGTTTAAAATTGTAAAATAAACGGATAATGTTGATGGATTATATTATTTCATGTTTAACAGGACAGTAGTACAACATGGGGAAACAAGTATAGATTTTGGCATGTTAAGAATCATCTTCATCTAAGACAGTTTTTTTCTAACATATTGGTTGGTCTTTGGAATAGATTATGTTGTGGAGGCAGTAAATTTATATGAATGTAAGACAAGGCTTGATAAGTATATGAATGATAAAGCCTGGCTTTGAGATTTTTTTTTTAATTATTTTTATTTAGTTTAGAGGATGAAACAGCTGAGATGGACTTATGTCTCATGTTGTCCTGGAATGTTATGTTAAATGTTTGGTTAAAGATTGTAGTACAGAATAGAAAGAATTTATATCATTTAAGAGAATTCAAAAAACAACCTTATATGCCATATAAAAAACAGTTCACAACTACAGTAAAAAGAAAATGTGGAAGTATATAATGACAATCACATTTAAATTCTTGACTGAATAGCTAGAAGTTTACTACAGACTTCTTTTCAAAGGACTAATGCCTTTACCAAAATGATTAAATAATTATATTCCAGATATAAGTTGTATAACTTTTACAACGTCTATAAACACAAACTGTCAGTGACTAGGTCAAATGTAGGATTTTAGTATTCTAACTTCCACATTTACTGACATATCACCATATTTTCTGACCCATGACAGAAACCACATCCATTTATTCCTAACTTTCAAGGCAATGTTCAGAGATATGTTCTTGTTTGATGCATATGTTAGTAACCAACAGAAATCACTTCTTTTTCTTTCTATTTTGAGCTTAAAGTGTAATTTTTAACTTGGTGGCAGTAGATATGATTTGAGTGATGTATGTAACAGGAGTTGTTTATAGCAGTAACAGAATATCTTTACTGTAGTTATAGCTTAGGTTGAAATTCAGTTAAATGATAGTAGTTTGGGATATTTAATTCTAATGATTTGAGAAATTTTGTGTTACAAAATGCATATTTGAAAGGTACATTAACATGTTTGAATAAACAAAGAACGTGGAGCTAGGCCTATTTAGTTAGCATAATTTCTTGCTGCACAGTATATCAGTGTAAATAGATCTTTTAGTATGTTCCTGCTGTGAGTTGTTGACTTTCATGAAAGAATAGATTGTTTATTTAATATAAGCTATGCAACAAAACATAAAATATGAATAAGATTTATGTAAAAAGAGTAAGAGTCAGAACCTAACTATTATTGATATGAGTTGTAGAAACAAATGTTCTATTCAAATAAGAACATAAATATTTTATTCAAATTGTTTCACATGTTCACTATACATGGATGACTTAGCCTTAGGGTAAAGAAAATAAAAGATAAAGTTACAATTTTATGTTAAAAATGTCTGATATATATGTTTAGGATGTTATATAAGTTATGGAAATAAAATATGAATATTGTAAACAGGAAAAACGGTTTTTATTTTTATCATGTTAATTAGCTTTTATTGAAACTGGCTCAGTAAAGGCTTATGTTCACAGACAAGTTTTCAGTGAAATTACTTTGTTCGAAGTTCTGATTTTTGTCTACAGCAGATGTTTAATGTTCATAAATTGTGGCTGTATTTTCATAAAGATACACTTAATACATTCCAAGGTTATATAGTATGTATAGTTTCATAGTTGCATTGTGGTTACAGAGTCAAATTAACTTTGTTTGCATGCGTGCCATTAAAAGGATAGTTTTTGTAGAAAATATTTTTTGGTATGTATGTATGTGTGTTTGTTAATCTAGGATTTGCAAAATACTGATAGTAGTCAACCATACTGGGAAGAGAAAAACTGTATTAGTGTGTCTTAAGAAATATGTTGATCTCAAAATATTGTAAATGTGGTACCACGTTCTTAAGAAACACTAGTGTAAACCTTCTCTGGCTATGATTGATTGTTATGGAAGAGTGGCAAAAAAAGTAAGTAAAATACTTTTGTTCTGTCAGTAATAATAAAATGTTGAATCTAATTAACTTTCCTATATATTGTGTTGTTGAATGGTCTAAAATAGTAAGTTATATATACTCTTCAAAAAAAGAAATGCAAAAGGCAAAATTTGAGACATATTGTTAACAAGTTTATTCCGAGTAGTTCTGTATGACATGTGTGAAACTTTGCACATTCATTGCTGAACATCCAAAGTCTACAAAGGCGAAGTCCACGCTCACTAGGTGAAGTTTAACGTCACTCAATGTCAACAACGAGTATGCCCCCGTGAGCATCAATAACTGCTTGGCATCTCCTGCCATGGAAGCGATGAGATGACGAATCACATCCTGTGGAATGGCTGTTCACTCAGCCTGCAAAGCTGCTGCAAGCTGAGGTAGAGTCTGCGGTTGAGGTTGTCGCCGTCGCAGATGTCGGTCCAACTTGTCCCAAAGATGTTTGATGGGGTTAAATCTGGTGATCTGGAGGGCCAGGAAAGAACGTTGATGTGGTGGTGTATCAAGAAGACAGTAGTGAGTCAGGCTGTGTGAGGACGGGCGTTGCCATGTTGAAAAACGTCGTTGAAGTTCACCATGATGGGTTGTACATGGCGCCTAAGAATCTCGTCGATGGTTGCGTACGGTCTGATCGGAAATCCTACAAAGCCCTGGTATGGTTGAGGCAGTAGACATCGCAGTGGTGGTCCTATCTCGAAGGTGACGTAACCGAATGTTGCGATCTTGTGCGGGCGTGGTCACACGAGGTCTGCCAGATTGTGGACAGTCACGAGTTGATCCATATTGCTGGTGACGATTCCATAGCCTTGTGATGGTGCTTGGGTGGACATTCACAACTCTGGCAACATCTGATCGAGATTCGCCTGCTTCGAAGCGACCAATGGCGTTGTTGCGTTGTGCTTCAGTCATTCTTGGCGTAACTGTATTGCGCGTCAGTGGCTTAACACTGAGCTATGGAAACCAAGAATCCGTCACTTTTATAGGGATTTTGCACATGTTGCACTTGCAGAACATGCAGATCTCTCAAACAAATTTATTGGACACGAATGCGTTTTGGCGAAAAACGTGCCTTAACACGTGTAACATCACATACTCTGAGCTTGTAACGTTATTACGTATATTTCTCTTTAAAGTAAAAAATATATCCCATTTGCGTTTCTTTTTTTGAAGAGTATATTTACTGATGAGACCTTCACTGACATGTTTCCCTGCATCGTGTGTTTCTTTGCCCAGGTTTGTTGATACTGATAGAACATAAGTGTCAACAACTGATCTTCCTTATAAAATGTAGTTTCATTAAAAAAATATTATTAGTTAACAATACAGAAGTAGCTGAATGTGATGGTTTGTACATAAGCCAACAACTGATCTTCCTTATAAAATGTAGTTTCATTAAAAAATATTATTAGTTAACAATACAGAAGTAGCTGAGTGTGATGGTTTGTACATAAGCCAACAAGTATTGATTACAGTTTATCATAAGACAACAGTATTAGGTAAAATACATTTTAAACAGTTTATCTAGTTCGATATGGATTTTTAAGAATTAGATGTATAATAATAGTGTTCCAATGCCACTAGATTTATCATATCCCAGCCAGTCTTGAAGAGCCTTGGATTCAGTGAAGATATAGACTAATATTCTGTTAAAACATGTCATATGTTACTCCAAAAATGAATCATTTTATTATGCTTATAAATCATTGTCTACCAACTTGTTATAAATGGGTCTGTTGTCTGTGGTGAACACATTTCAGTACAACTATAAACAGGACTGTCATCAGTAATAGGTGAACTTGTTAATATAACTTAAGAAATTGGGCTGGTATTGGTGCTTTTAAGCTGCTGTGATGGGTAAAGACATCTTTATATGACTAGAAACAATTTGTTGTCAGTGTCTTTCATCTGCAGTGATGGATGAATGGATGTTAGTATAACTAGAAATGAAGCTATGTCATTCTTCACCATGGTAATGACTGAACTAGTGCCAATATAACCAGGTACTAAATAAACTGGTATCTAATATCTGTAGTAACTGTAAAATAAATAGTTCAGCCATATTATGTTTCAATGGTGGTATGAGTTTAGTTGATAGATTTGTTTAAACTCAAAGTGTTGGTTGGAAGAAATAGTTGATTCCAGAATGATAATTTATAACTGAAGTATCTTATAGAGTAGTATCTAAATTCAGTGCATAATTTTAATATATGGTAAGTTTACTTACATTAAAATAATCTATAAAGTTGTCTTTGAAACTAGAATAAAATATGTGTACACAACAATTTGACATTTAGAAGTTTGAACAGAGATTAAAAAATCCAACAACAACAGTATGCCAGAATATTGATGAAATTCAGTTTTAAACTGTTCGATAAATAAGGTTTCTTTTATTTTGAAGCTGTTTGTATACTTTTCTCCATTGAGGAATTTGACATTATCAGCTTGGAATGAATGACTCTACATGGATATATACAACAAAACATGAATTTGTTATTTAAAATGAGTTGGAAGTTGTCCATAGATTTCCTCAGTGTGAATGAAAACATATCTTACAGTTTGATACATGGAACCAGAGGTGTTAGAATATTGAAATTTGTTTGATAAAATTTGTTCTTATTGTTTGTGAGGAAGGAACACAAGCTGTACAAAGTTCTTTGAGGTTTATCTTTTAATGGTATATTCCAAAACTTTCTTATTGAATGTGGTACCTTTTAGGATGAAAGAAACTGTGTAATAAATAGGATGTTTGTCCATGTTTAACTGATGTTAAGACTTTTAACTTTTTTATACAGTGTAGATGAGATTTTGGTAATAGATTTCATAGGGAAATGTTAATAGTTCTGTTTTGAGTTTGAAATTAGATTGAAAATATTTGCTACTGGAGGAAATAGTCTTGATAGAGATTCTATGATGCCTAACCCTTGAGAATGATTATGGTAGGAGTTCCAATGTACATATAAACTTGTGTAACTTCATAAGTCAAGGTATGCAACAAGAACATTCAGGAATGGAAGTGTCTTGTTATATTAATTTTCTGTGCTAAGTTTAACATTGGTATGGATCATGGAAGGAACTAGTATTATGGAAAGTAATCATTCGAACCACTGAAGATACCATACATGTATTACTCAAGATACCATACATGTATTACTCAAGATACCATACATGTATTACTCAAGATACCATACATGTATTACTCAATATACCATACATGTATTACTCAAGATACCATACATGTATTACTCAAGATACCATACATGTATTACTCAGGATACCATACATGTATTACTCAGGATACCATACATGTATTACTCAGGATACCATACATGTATTACTCAGGATACCATACATGTATTACTCAGGAAATTGGTGATGAAGAGACATTGGAATGGTTTGATCTTCAGTATGGATTACTCACATTTAATTTCTTTATCTTGAGGTCTTCAAGTTAAAGTTGTTGCAGGGAGAGGTGAAATGGAAACTTGTTTTTTCAGAATTTCAAACAAAGATACAAGAGGTTGTTTATGAAGTTATTAAGAGTACAATTCAGTCCTTCACAAACTATATTTAAATACTAATTGTTATTTCAAAAAACATTTTTTATGCTAAATATATGATAATTATTTAGGGAAACATTTAGGGAAATCTATAAACATCTTGATGAAGTAAATGCATAATAACTTAGGAACTGAGAATGTTATCATTTTTGTTTGATTTTTTTGGGCTACAATTATATTGTTTTTTTTTACTGTTAAAACTATTCAACATTTTATTTTGTAACGTTTAGTTTCTTGAATTAACAGACTCTTAAAATTAGCTTTTTTTTCCAGTTAGAACACTACTTTCAACAGTTGAAAAATCCTAGTGTCAAGGTGAGTTTTTGTCTACATCAAATTACGTATGTGGTATGACAGAACTTGTTAGAAATAGTAATTCAGTTAGTATTGTTGTTTACCTGTTGTTATGTTTGGTTAGTTTGTAAAGTTCACACATGGAATTATAAGATTTATGTTTTCTAATACCCCGTGTCTTGAAACAATTAATTCAGGTATTGAAAATTTGTGTTTGACATTTCTTGTTAAGAGATTTTTCATTATTCTGATAGAATGAAACTACAGATGGAAATGTGTCTGGGCGACGAAGACAGTCAATAACAGATTCATCCTCAGATGAAACCAAAGATTTGGGCAAAGAAACAAAGCATGTGATTGTCAGTCAGGCAAGAAAAACTTGGTCTGATTGGTCCACCAGCCAGTCAGCTAGTCAGTATGGTAGTGGCGTTAGCAGTGGACAGGAAAGTAATGAAGAAAATGGTATGTCGTGCTGTAGGTTTTGTATGTAAACATGTTTATGATGCTTGGTGGACATTAGTGAATGTTAGAGAAAGTGAATCTAGAATTTATCACTGGAACAGCCACCTGTGTAATGTTTGACAACTTATTGTTGTAGTGGTAGCAAAATATACTTAAGCTAAACTGTATGATTCTTGTTATCAGGCAGACATGTGTGTTCACTTGACCTTCTTGGTGTAGGCTTAGTGGATTGCACCGAACGTTGCCGCCATCGGAGTTATAACCTTGAATATTTTGTTTGTCTTCACAAAATTCACTAAACGTTGCAAGTTTTTTTGCAGACAGAAAATCACATTTTAGCTCTTTCAGTACTTGTACTGTGCATGTCACAACCTTTTCACAGAATTACATTCAAAGTATAATTAAACTACTTTGTCATCATTGTATATAAACAAACTTGTTATCAAACATAGTTAATAAGTTAACCTTTAATGTTGTTTAAGTATTAAATTTTTAATTTTATAAATTAATTTTATAATTCTCAATTTCACCCTAATATAAGAATTGACATTTACCCTCACGTCTCCACTATTCACTAATTTATTTACCACCTGTTCCAGAAGTACTGAACGTAACATGAGTTACTCATTATAGTGTAGTTATTATTATAGTTATTATTCTGGCAAAGCATTCTCTTTATAGCCTTCAGTTGTATATGTTTATGGAGCTATTAGGTTGTCCAGAAATAAATGTCGGAATTCTCACAATGACGTTTAGAAGCTGAATATTGAGTAACTTATGGTTGGTTTAATCCAACGTTTGTCACTTACAAGATGTTTTAATTGTCTGTTGTTTCAACTCTACTCAGAGTAAGTTTGAATATTGAGTAACTTATGGTTGGTTTAATCCAACGTTTGTCACTTACAAGATGTTTTAATTGTCTGTTGTTTCAACTCTACTCAGAGTAAGTTTGAATATTGAGTAACTTATGGTTGGTTTAATCCAACGTTTGTCACTTACAAGATGTTTTAATTGTCTGTTGTTTCAACTCTAGAGTAAGTTTGAATATTGAGTAACTCAGAGTAAGTTTGAATATTGAGTAACTTATGGTTGGTTTAATCCAACGTTTGTCACTTACAAGATGTTTTAATTGTCTGTTGTTTCAACTCTACTCAGAGTAAGTTTGAATATTGAGTAACTTATGGTTGGTTTAATCCAACGTTTGTCACTTACAAGATGTTTTAATTGTCTGTTGTTTCAACTCTACTCAGAGTAAGTTTGAATATTGAGTAACTTATGGTTGGTTTAATCCAACGTTTGTCACTTACTAGATGTTTTAATTGTCTGTTGTTTCAACTCTACTCAGAGTAAGTTTGAATATTGAGTAACTTATGGTTGGTTTAATCCAACGTTTGTCACTTACAAGATGTTTTAATTGTCTGTTGTTTCAACTCTACTCAGAGTAAGTTTGAATATTGAGTAACTTATGGTTGGTTTAATCCAACGTTTGTCACTTACAAGATGTTTTAATTGTCTGTTGTTTCAACTCTACTCAGAGTAAGTTTTGCATCCCCCAACATGGACAAGAAGGACATTCATCTGATTTTCTTCTATGACTTCAAACTTGGAAGAAAAGCTACCAAAACTACACGAAACATCAATCGGTATTCGGCTATGGATCCGTTACTGAACGTACAGCTCAGCATTGGTTCCAAAGATTTTGATGTGGAGATGAAAGTCTTGGAAGATCACGAAGGTCTTGGAAAGAAGGCATCCTTAGATGAAAACACATAAAGGGAAGTAGTTAAGACATACCCTCGTACAACAGTGCTTGCAGAAAAGATAGGCACAAGCAAATCAAGCATTGCCAACCACCTGAGCGTAAAGATTAAAAAGTTGGATAAGTGGGTTCAGCATGATCTGACTGAAGATCAACAAAATTGGTGTCATAAGACCTGTCAAGGATGATGCTTCAAAAATTGAACAAATTGGGAATCGAGGTTATTTTTCATGCACCTTATTTCCCAGACCTTCCTACAGATTTTAAATTTTTCAAGCACTTTGGCAAAGAAGAAGCTTTCAGAGACTTCATTGACCACAGATACTCTGATTTCTACAGCAGGGGCATAAACAGCATTGGCTAAAGTGTATTGAAACAAATGGTGCACACTTTGATTAAATCATGTTTTATAATATACTGAAACAAATGGTGCACACTTTGATTAAATCATGTTTTATAACATACTGAAACAAATGGTGCACACTTTGATTAAATCATGTTTTATAACATACTGAAACAAATGGTGCACACTTTGATTAAATCATGTTTTATAACATACTGAAACAAATGGTGCACACTTTGATTAAATCATGTTTTATAACATACTGAAACAAATGGTGCACACTTTGATTAAATCATGTTTTATAACATACTGAAACAAATGGTGCACACTTTGATTAAATCATGTTTTATAACATACTGAAACAAATGGTGCACACTTTGATTAAATCATGTTTTATAACATACTGAAACAAATGGTGCACACTTTGATTAAAACATGTTTTATAACATACTGAAACAAATGGTGCACACTTTGATTAAATCATGTTTTATAACATACTGAAACAAATGGTGCACACTTTGATTAAATCATGTTTTATAACATACTGAAACAAATGGTGCACACTTTGATTAAATCATGTTTTATAACATACTGAAACAAATGGTGCACACTTTGATTAAATCATGTTTTATAACATACTGAAACAAATGGTGCACACTTTGATTAAATCATGTTTTATAACATACTGAAACAAATGGTGCACACTTTGATTAAATCATGTTTTATAACATACTGAAACAAATGGTGCACACTTTGATTAAAACATGTTTTATAACATACTGAAACAAATGGTGCACACTTTGATTAAAGCATGTTTTATAACATACTGAAACAAATGGTGCACACTTTGATTAAATCATGTTTTATAACATATTGAAACAAATGGTGCACACTTTGATTAAATCATGTTTTATAACATACTGAAACAAATGGTGCACACTTTGATTAAATCATGTTTTATAACATACTGAAACAAATGGTGCACACTTTGATTAAATCATGTTTTATAACATACTGAAACAAATGGTGCACACTTTGATTAAATCATGTTTTATAACATACTGAAACAAATGGTGCACACTTTGATTAAAACATGTTTTATAACATACTGAAACAAATGGTGCACACTTTGATTAAATCATGTTTTATAACATACTGAAACAAATGGTGCACACTTTGATTAAATCATGTTTTATAACATACTGAAACAAATGGTGCACACTTTGATTAAATCATGTTTTATAACATACTGAAACAAATGGTGCACACTTTGATTAAATCATGTTTTATAACATACTGAAACAAATGGTGCACACTTTGATTAAATCATGTTTTATAACATACTGAAACAAATGGTGCACACTTTGATTAAATCATGTTTTATAACATACTGAAACAAATGGTGCACACTTTGATTAAATCATGTTTTATAACATACTGAAACAAATGGTGCACACTTTGATTAAATCATGTTTTATAACATACTGAAACAAATGGTGCACACTTTGATTAAATCATGTTTTATAACATACTGAAACAAATGGTGCACACTTTGATTAAATCATGTTTTATAACATACTGAAACAAATGGTGCACACTTTGATTAAATCATGTTTTATAACATACTGAAACAAATGGTGCACACTTTGATTAAATCATGTTTTATAACATACTGAAACAAATGGTGCACACTTTGATTAAAACATGTTTTATGACACTGGCTTATCCTTTTTCTAAACTTCTCAGTTCAAAAATGATATTTATTTCTGTACAACCTGATATAAACTATAAAATCAGACCCCTCTTGCTACATCCATGTGTCACATCTGCTCTTTCATTAATTATGAATAATTCTTCCTCATATTTAATACTGTATCGTTTATTACTAACAAAAAACCAAGGTTTTACCCTAACAGAAGACATAATTATATTACATTGTTTCTATACAAACAATTGATGTCTGTTTCAGTGCCAGTTTAAACTTTATTTCCATGGAAAACATTTTGATGTTATTATTCTGTATTATTAGATGCTCTTCAGTATCTTGTGTATTATCTAATTTGATCTGATAATGTGAACTGTACATTCACTGATTATTTCATATTTCTGAGAGGGGTGTTAAATAAATTGGGGAAGACATGAAACACAAATATCACAATTCTCATACTATGGGAGATTGAGGATTTTTAAAATATTTAACTAAGAACTTAAAACATATTTTGTAAATGTTGATTTATTAACTTAAGTTTTTATACCAAGTTTATTCATGTATAGTGATAATTCTGTAGTTTAATTAAGTTTTGAAGGTAACTCTAACCAGTCGTGATATGCACAGTTTGATTTGCTTATAATTTAAAACTTACTATGAAATAGACTGTCATATGTGATACAGGCCAGGTGCTTAGCATACAACACAACAGATAAAACAAAGATGTTTGTCTTTCAAAAAGTTATGATAATTGTTGCCTATCTGGCTGTTCAAAGGTATCTACTGAAGTTTACAAGAAGTAGCAGTAGAAGAGAAATATGTCTTACAAAATGTACGGTCAGCTACGGGTGACAAACCAAGGGAAACATTGTTGAAGTGGCTTAAAAACAACAGATGTAAGATTGTCCCAGTTGGCCAACTCTTTTCACAAGTACCCTGTTCTGATCATTTTCAACTGTACTATAATTGAGAGGATATTAAATGCAAATCTATTTTCTGTCAGTAATCAGGCTTCAACTTGAAGGTTCAGATGGAAACAGGTAACTCACATTCCATCCTCTTGTGTATGTGCAGTAAAGTAAAACATTTAAAGAAAGGTAAGCACTTTAATATTTTGGTGCTAACAGTGCATACTGATGGAGGAAAGATGTTAACTTTTGGATCTTTGATTTGTTTATAACATCAAATGACTGACTGAACTTCATCGCTGTCAACCTTGATGAACAAGTGTTTTGAGACAACAGTTCTCTGCACTCAGATTGTCAAAACTGGTTCAAAATGTGTGAAAATGACTCAACTGTATTTAATCACAGGATATCCACCAAGTTGATAAATTCGTGAGATGAACTTGAGTGTTGTATTGTCTTTGTGATCCTCTGCTTAGATATATGAACCAGTCTTAGATCACACCCCTCAACAAATGGACCACTGTTGACAAAATCATATAATATCATCTTGGACTCAGATTATTAGCACATTAAAAGAGATGAACTGATCCACTATAAAGTGGTGGTAAATATGATGTGGCAAGCAGTGTTGAATCCTGTGGTCTGTGGATTTGTGTAGAATAAAGTAGCACTGAATTTTAGTAAAAAGATAACCCACATGGTATAATACTTTGTCCACTTTATATGAATGCATTTTCCACAATAATCATTATTGAATAATAAAATATATGTACACTTGTTTCTTGCTCTAGAACTTTCAAAGAGGAAAGTGATCAAAAAGCCACGAAAGAGACAACATCTGCAGAAAGTTGGGATACCAGCTGGTCAACATCTGCAGAAAGTTGGGATACCAGCTGGTCAGAGACGAGGAAGGGGAAGACCAAGAAAGAACGAAACCAAAATAGAAAATGGTTATTGTCCACTAACTTCAAGTAATTTAAAATTTGTTGATTCTCAGGATGCTCTAGAAGATTCAGCTAAAGGTATGAAGTGTTATGTCCAGTTTATATTATATAAACTTTCGTGCTAGTTAGTAGTTATTAAGTGGTACAATGTTTGGTATGAAGTGTTATGTCCAGTTTATATTTTATAAACTTTCGTGCTAGTTAGTAGTTATTAAGTGGTACAATGTCTGGTATGAAGTGTTATGTCCAGTTTATATTTTATAAACATTCGTGCTAGTTAGTAGTTATTAAGTGGTACAATGTTTGGTATGAAGTGTTATGTCCAGTTTATATTTTATAAACATTCGTGCTAGTTAGTAGTTATTAAGTGGTACAATGTTTGGTATGAAGTGTTATGTCCAGTTTATATTTTATAAACTTTCGTGCAATGTTAGTAGTTATTAAGTGGTACAATGTTTGGTATGAAGTGTTATGTCCAGTTTATATTTTATAAACATTCGTGCTAGTTAGTAGTTATTAAGGGTACAATGTTTGGTATGAAGTGTTATGTCCAGTTTATATTTTATAAACATTCGTGCTAGTTAGTAGTTATTAAGTGGTACAATGTTTGGTATGAAGTGTTATGTCCAGTTTATATTTTATAAACATTAGGTGCTAGTTAGTAGTTATTAAGTGGTACAATGTTTGGTATGAAGTGTTATGTCCAGTTTATATTTTATAAACTTCTGTGCTAGTTAGTAGTTATTAAGTGGTACAATGTTTGGTATGAAGTGTTATGTCCAGTTTATATTTTATAAACATTCGTGCTAGTTAGTAGTTATTAAGTGGTACGATGTTTGGTATGAAGTGTTATGTCCAGTTTATATTTTATAAACTTTCGTGCTAGTCAGTAGTTATTAAGTGGTACAATGTTTGGTATGAAGTGTTATGTCCAGTTTATATTTTATAAACTTTCGTGCTAGTTAGTAGTTATTAAGTGGTACGATGTTTGGTATGAAGTGTTATGTCCAGTTTATATTTTATAAACTTTCGTGCTAGTTAGTAGTTATTAAGTGGTACAATGTTTGGTATGAAGTGTTATGTCCAGTTTATATTTTATAAACTTTCGTGCTAGTTAGTAGTTATTAAGTGGTACAATGTTTGGTATGAAGTGTTATGTCCAGTTTATATTTTATAAACTTTCATGCTAGTTAGTAGTTATTAAGTGGTACGATGTTTGGTATGAAGTGTTATGTCCAGTTTATATTTTATAAACTTCGTGCTAGTTAGTAGTTATTAAGTGGTACGATGTTTGGTATGAAGTGTTATGTCCAGTTTATATTTTATAAACTTTCGTGCTAGTTAGTAGTTATTAAGTGGTACGATGTTTGGTATGAAGTGTTATGTCCAGTTTATATTTTATAAACTTTCGTGCTAGTTAGTAGTTATTAAGTGGTACAATGTTTGGTATGAAGTGTTATGTCCAGTTTATATTTTATAAACATTCGTGCTAGTTAGTAGTTATTAAGTGGTACAATGTTTGGTATGAAGTGTTATGTCCAGTTTATATTTTATAAACTTTCATGCTAGTTAGTAGTTATTAAGTTGTACAATGTCTGGCACTTAAAATTTTTTGGCTGTAATTTTGTAGTTTCTAATAATAGATGCTTCCATGTACTTTCATAAGTATTTAAAATAATAAGAAAAACTGTTATTCGATGTATTGTTTGAAAACATTGACCTGTATCAATACACAGAAATATTTTGTTGTTTTTTTATTATGCATTAATGCAATAAATAATGGGCAGTTGAGTATACTATATTGAAAAATTATATTGAAATTGTTTTGAAGGCTATCATATGATTAATCTTAAAGAAAATAAGAAAACATTAATATGTCAACCAAATGCTGTAATTAATGTTTTTACTTTTAAAGCTGTTTCTTCATTTGGACTTTGCCTACCTAAGGAACTGTGCAGTTACATAATTCTTGAGAGTTCTCCATAAATACCTGTAGGCAGCTGTGTACTGTTTTGGTTATGTTAAAGGTGAATTTATATGTATTTCAAAAATGAACATTGATAAACTCTGTGCAATATTAGTTGCCTATGAGTTTTAATATGCTGTAGTCGATACTAAATAGTTACTGAATCATAAGAAAGTTTGAAAATAACATTTCTATAATACATTGTGAAATTAGTCTCTGATTAAACCTTGACACACACTCAGTGTCGTGAACCATACATAACCTTACAGATGTGATCACACACACACACTGTCAAACCATGACCTTACAGCTGTGATCAAATACTGGCACACAGAGACACTGTGTCATCAACTATAGCCTTACAGTTTCAAAAGGTTGGTTATCAGTTATGACACATAAAAACTTTGTTAGAATAGATAGATAAACATAACCTGATCTGTTTGTTTTCACATTTAGATTTTATACAACGTATATTTTGATTTATCAATTCTCCAACTCTTGTAGCACATTTGTCAAATTTATTGAGTTATCTTTAGCTTGATGTAAAAATTAACATAAATTGGAAGATATTATTATTTAAACAGAAGACAAAGTGTGGAAATGTAAAGTTTCTATTCTTATTACTAAATGTGATTGTTTATATTAATGTAGGTTTCATATTTTGTAATCCATTTATAAGGAAGACATGTTGTATCTGGATTTTGCTCACTTAGAGCTAGATAATAATTTAAATAATTACAGAAATTAATTTTTAATCATCACCTCACCAAATTCTGTGAATTTTTTAAAATGAAGTTTAGATTGATGTAAAAATTCAACAGTGGTGTGGAGAGACCTCTCTGGATGTATTAAATTTAAATAAATTGTGACAACAAAACAATACATTTGTAGTGTCTTTTGTATAGTTTTGGTAGAAAATGTCCAAATAATGTCTCTAATATTACAGAAGCATATTATGATTTGGCATTGCTCTCTGTATCACAAAAAAAATGTTGAATTTTTCAGCATTGGTGCTTGATTAATATTTATGTTAAACAGGGTTTGTTGATTGTTGGTAAATCAAAAAGGTAATGGATCTTGGTAATAAAGTATCTCGTTTCATTCAGGTGAAGACGGATCCTCTGAACACAGTGGTCCATCTTTTGTTGATATCCAAAGTGCACTCTCCACATCTGATGTTCCAGTCACTCTGCAAAGTCTCCTTGATCTGTACAAAACTGAATTTTTAGCTTTTCTGCAATATATGAAAACATCAGATTACACTTGCAACATCCAGGAACAGATAACAAAAGAACGGGTAAATCATAATTCCTTACCAGTTAACCTGATGAATGCATTAAAACAACTTATATTAGTTCCTACTTGATTATTAAGACTTTGATTCCTACAACTTGTTATGAATAATGTAACTGGGAAACAGAAACATTTAGAAACTTTGTGTTTATACTTGGAATAATGTAACTGTTAAGGAAACAGAAACATTTAGAAACTTTGTGTTTATACTTGGAATAATGTAACTGTTAAGGAAACAGAAACATTTAGAAACTTTGTGTTTGGTATAATGTAACTGTTACGGAAACTTGGAATAATGTAACTGTTAAGGAAACAGAAACATTTAGAAACTTTGTGTTTACTTTTAAAAACTTTGTGTTTATACTTGGAATAATGTAACTGTTAAGGAAACAGAAACATTTAGAAATTTTTTGTTTTATACTTGGTATAATGTAACTGTTAAGGAAACAGAAACATTTAGAAACTTTGTGTTTATACTTGGAATAATGTAACTGTTAAGGAAACAGAAACATTTAGAAACTTTGTGTTTATACTTGGAATAATGTAACTGTTAAGGAAACAGAAACATTTAGAAACTTTGTGTTTATACTTGGAATAATGTAACTGTTAAGGAAACAGAAACATTTAGAAACTTTGTGTTTATACTTGGAATAATGTAACTGTTAAGGAAACAGAAACATTTAGAAACTTTGTGTTTATACTTTGTGTAACTATACTTTAGAATAATGTAACTGTTAAGGAAACAGAAACATTTAGAAACTTTGTGGTTATAGTTGGAATAATGTAACTGTTAAGGAAACAGAAACATTTAGAAACTTTGTGGTTATAGTTGGAATAATGTAACTGTTAAGGAAACAGAAACATTTAGAAACTTTGTGGTTATAGTTGGAATAATGTAACTGTTAAGGAAACAGAAACATTTAGAAACTTTGTGTTTATACTTGGAATAATGTAACTGTTAAGGAAACAGAAACATTTAGAAACTTTGTGTTTATACTTGGAATAATGTAACTGTTAAGGAAACAGAAACATTTAGAAACTTTGTGTTTATACTTATAGTTGGAATAATGTAACTGTTAAGGAAACAGAAACATTTAGAAACTTTGTGTTTATACTTGGAATAATGTAACTGTTAAGGAAACAGAAACATTTAGAAACTTTGTGGAAACAGAAACATTTAGATACTTGGAATAATGTAACTGTTAAGGAAACAGAAACATTTAGAAACTTTGTGGCTATAGTTGGAATAATGTAACTGTTAAGGAAACAGAAACATTTAGAAACTTTGTGTTTATACTTGGAATAATGTAACTGTTAAGGAAACAGAAACATTTAGAAACTTTGTGTTTATAATTGGAATAATGTAACTGTTAAGGAAACAGAAACATTTAGAAACTTTGTGTTTATAATTGGAATAATGTAACTGGGAAACAGAAACATTTAGAGACTTTGTGTTTATACTAGGAATAATGTAACTGTTAAGGAAACAGAAACATTTAGAAACTTTGTGTTTATACTTGGAATAATGTAACTGTTAAGGAAACAGAAACATTTAGAAACTTTGTGTTTATACTTGGAATAATGTAACTGTTAAGGAAACAGAAACATTTAGAAACTTTGTGTTTATACTTGGAATAATGTAACTGTTAAGGAAACAGAAACATTTAAAATATTTGTGTTTATACTTGGAATAATGTAACTGTTAAGGAAACAGAAACATTTAGAAACTTTGTGTTTATACTTGGAATAATGTAACTGTTAAGGAAACAGAAACATTTAGAAACTTTGTGTTTATACTTGGAATAATGTAACTGTTAAGGAAACAGAAACATTTAGAAACTTTGTGTTTATACTTGGAATAATGTAACTGTTAAGGAAACAGAAACATTTAGAAACTTTGTGTTTATACTTGGAATAATGTAACTGTTAAGGAAACAGAAACATTTAGAAACATTATGTTTATACTTGGAATAATGTAACTGTTAAGGAAACAGAAACATTTAGAAACATTATGTTTATACTTGGAATAATGTAACTGTTAAGGAAACAGAAACATTTAGAAACATTATGTTTATACTTGGAATAATGTAACTGTTAAGGAAACAGAAACATTTAGAAACTTTGTGTTTATACTTGGAATAATGTAACTGTTAAGGAAACAGAAACATTTAGAAACTTTGTGTTTATACTTGGAATAATGTAACTGTTAAGGAAACAGAAACATTTAGAAACCTTGTGTTTATACTTGGAATAATGTAACTGTTAAGGAAACAGAAACATTTAAAAACCTTGTGTTTATATTAGGAATTTTTAGAGCATTTATAATTTAATGTGCCATTATTACATTTACAGATAATTGTTTGTGAAACATGACAAATATACCATAAGTATCCAGTATATTACTCATTACTGTTGTTCTGTATTAGTGTTTTCAAAGTTCAGGTCGATACTCAGTGTAGGGTTGCCAGAACAGTACAAAATAAATTAGATTCTTATTAATACATGGATTTAGTTTATATCTAATAAAGAAACAAGTTATACAGAATTTGGTTTTTCTACAAAAATATCTGTAGACGTAAGGAAATTTTCCATTAATGCAACGTTACTGATATTACATACATCTTAATGTTTTGGTTTTGTTAAAGATGAATTTGTGTGTATTACAACAAAAAAGAAAATAACATTAATAAACTCAGTGTGCAGTATCACTTTAAATTTACAATTTCTTTGGTTGTAAGTAATACTAAATTTTACTAAATCATGGATAGAACCATTTGAAAAGCACTATTCTACATCACACTGTGAAATTAGTTTCTGATCTAACATTGTAACATTGACAAATATGCCAGAAAATAATTCTTATAAAAACATGAAGTTAGACATGGACATTGACCATTCTGCTACAATATACTTCTGTGAACTGAATCTTTTGTCAAGTATAATAATGTTATTACATTTTCTGTGCATCCTTACTCCTGAAGACACTAATTCACAATAAAGGAAAGAGATAGAATTTTTGTTTATAAAATATTTTAGTCTTCTAGATAATTGCTTATAAAATACAACAACTGTGATCAGATTATTTATTTAGGTGACAGTATTCTTTTGACACAATATGGTAAACAGATAAATAATACACATGAATCTATAAAGGAAATAAAGGTTTTAATAAACCTTGTGAGTTTGTCTGGTTCATTGCTGTTCAAAGAAAACTATTGGTAACTTGTGAAAGAGAGCATGGATTTGGAAACAAATACAATTAAAGCTGTGGTTTAATTATGACAATGTTACGTGTATTTTATTTTTAAGTTTTGTATTTCTTGGAGGGGTGGTAAGTAAGTTAAAGAATAATGGATACCTAGAGAGTAGATGTCACAATTCTCATGGAGAGGCAAAACTTAGGAATTTGTTTGAAATATTTTCGTCTAAAACTAAGAACTTACAACTTATATTAAAACAATGGTTACACTTTAATTCCAAGTATGTTCATATTCTTTGATAATAAAGTGCTTAAAATAAATTTTGAATGCAATATGGTAAAACCTTGTGACATGCTCAGTGGAAAGAAAGAGTTAATACTATATTATTTATAACTGATAGAAAGCCAAATGTTTAATCTGTTATATGTTGATTTCAAATTTTATTCTCATGGGAAACACATCAGTGATCTCAGTTGAATTTTATTGACTCTTGTCACAAAGTTAACATGCCAGAAAGACTGTGAGACATTGTCTGCTTTCTATATCTATATATTTTGTTTTCTTACTTAAATAATGCCATTAATAACAGTTTTTAGTTTTGAAAAAGAAACTTTTATTGGCAGTCAACAAAAGAAATGTCCCATGTAAATACAGTATTGTTTTTATTTGTATTCTTTCTTTATTATTATTATAAAACTAACAAAAATTAAAAATTATTAGATTAGATTGCATAAACTAGAGAGAAAAATAATAATTTTTCATGGGGTACATGCTGTAGTAGCACATGTGTCATGTAATTTGGTGAGATAACTTGAGCTGCAAGTTCACTAAGTTGTGGCATTATTAGTCGGATACAGTTCAAAGGACAGTAGAACAACACTTAGATATAGACATGTATGTATGTATATTTATACTGTTATGAATTGAAAGTTATTTAGAATAAGCAAATGTTTCATTTTAAAATTTGAAGTGATTCTAGAAAGAAAAAAGAAAAGGAGAGAATTTAGATTTATTTCATATTTTTATGGTGGTTACAAGGTCGGTCAAGTTGGCTGGTGTCTTGTAGAACTTTGATAGAGAGGAAAAAAGTTTTACTGAAAAATAAAACAAACATTTAAAAGTTTTTACAGATTGTGCAAATACAGTTTGAGATTTTTTCAGATGAAGAAAAGTATTCTCAACATGAAAATCATTTTTGTGCAGAACAACTAACACTTTGACTCCATGTTCACCAAGAAATGTGTGATAAAAACATTTTATTAAATATTCAGATTTTTTTGTCTACAAAACACTTGTAATGTTCACTGAAAGTTTATGAAATTTTATGAAGATGCACAAAATATGTTAGAACTTCGAGTATACAGGCTATAAAGATCAGTTTGGACTTTCAAACACAGCCGATTTGAATGAGCTTGTAGTGGGAGCGTTAACAGAAATTTGGAGATTACTTCTAAACTCTAAAGTTACATATATATACCCAAATGTCATTCAGTTCATGTATGATAATTAAGACTGAATGAAACTTATGGTATTATCTCTTTCCATAATGGAAACTTGTTGTATTGGTGGCCTTTCTTAATCGATTCAGTATTATCCATTGTCTTGATAATAAAAGTTATAGTTTTCAGAATTTGGAAAGTATCTTCTCAGTTATGTGTTTTCTTTCCACTAACCTGAAGTTATCAAAATTTCAAAAGGGAATTTTGTTGCTTTCAACAAATGATAATTTCTCATCCATTTATAAATAGTGGTATCTTGCTTTGTAGTACATAATAGTATAATGTATTTGAATTTAAATTTGCCTCGAGAGATGAGTATCACTTTTTTTAATGCTGTTAAGTATCAAAATGTTTGTTTTCTTTGTGGTTTTATCTTAATGTTATTTATAGTTAATCTTCATAGCAGTAATCTAAGTTGCAACCATTAGTAAATGTTGTATAAAAAATTCATCTACAAATGTTTGGTAAAACATCTCTTGTTTTGCATTAAAGTACCAGAAAGCCAGTCTAGCACTGAAGATATCTCAACTAGAAAAACAGATAAAAACTTTGACAGAAGACAGTATTAATCTGCTAAAACTGAGGTTGACTGAGCTTGGAGTTCAGGAAAATACACCGTTACACCTGTTGGAAAAGGTAATTAATTGTCTTTGGCCTATCATAGCTGAATAGCAGTGTTTATATCTTTCATGGTAAAATAATCTCCAAGCTTTTGAGCAAAGTAATTTTTTAATGTAGTAATACAAGTATTAATTTTTAAAAACCTATTCAAAGAATCCTGATGAATACAAAATTGATGTTAACTGTTAGAGCTGGTGGTGGTGCTGCCTACAGTTATTTGGTAGTCATTGAACTTAATGTTTATAATTTCTTAAACTTATTAGATGTATGTGTAGACTGAGGTTATTGATACACTATATAATTGCATACATGAAAATGTGGTAAGCACATTACATCATAATTACAGTTTAGAACATTGATGTCAGTCATGAAACTTGGGCAGATTACGTAACTCTAAATTAACTTTAAACTTAGTAAACATCAGATTTTTATCTTTCAGAACTTGACATGATTTAAAGAAATTTAATTGTCATAATAAAAGTAATTTTCTCTTGATATTAGTCCTCAATAACTGTTTAGCTTAAGGTATTGGACTGAGAAACATCTACTCTGGATTGTCATTACTAACACCTGACTTATTAATGGAATGTAGTTACAAATTTGATCACAGTTAAAAATTATTTTCCTTTGACTGATTTTATGGTGAACCTAATACATTTACTCCATAATTCATGAGGCAAGCTAAGTACACACTTTAAGATACAGAGTTATTCATACGGAAACCGACTTCATTGAGTCGTAGTCTGTGATATAATTGAACTAGAAGGTGGTCGTTATGGTATTATGTATATATCAGTATAAAATTGTTGGTAAACTAACTGTAGTAATGATACTGAACTAGAGTACTTCACACACACAAGTTTTGAGCTTTTAATTTAAAAAATGGATAAAATGAAACATTCATTTGAACACAGTTTAAACAACTTTATTGAAGCGATCAGTGTTCTGTATTTAGAAATCGCACCATGCAACAACGCTGTTTATATTTTATTCTCTTCAGAAAACAGATAGTGGTTTTTTTAGTAGATTTAGCTGACAACATCATTAAGAAGTTTTTGTTGTTTACTCACAAACATTCCGTTCTATTTATTTCATTTTAACATGTACATAAGCACCATTCATTCACAATCACATATTTTGGACAAGTGCATGTGCAATAATAATACACATGTCTCTTGTTGCAGGTGATATGTTGTCGTGGTCAACAAGAATAAAAATGGATAGTTTGTTATAATGATACCCAGTTTCTGTCTGTCCTGAAAATACATATTGTGTTATAAATATGCATGCACTTTATTGGGTGTAGACCCCTAGTGGCACAGCAGACTAATACCACTAGAAACTGGATTTTAATACCCGTAGTGGGCAGAGCACAGATACATGAGTGGCATTTTTCTGCTGAAATGCGGATTTCCGCGGTTTTCAAACAGCCAACGATCACCCACGAGATTTGTGTAAATTCAAGGAGAAAATATGAGTGATTTGGGGGCCGGGTAGGGGGATTTTGAGGAGAAATCGTATTTTTTCAATGTTTATTGCAGAAAAAAAAATCTGACCGCCATCTTGGAGGCAGTCTCGTTTTGTCTCGTTGCAGGTCTCGTGGTCTGGTATCGTGTGCATACCAGACGATAAAATATTCTCTACGCTCCAAAGAAACAACAGCGATTGAAATGTTTAAAAGGAAAGATGTTCATTTTGATCCTGTAGACAAGAGAATGTGTAACACCATTAGATCAGCAGCTTCAAAGTATACCTCAAAGCTGAGGGAGAATCAGAAGAAAAGGGCAGAAAGGTTTGAGGCCTATGGTTCTGTGAAATCTGGCCCAGCCACCTTGGCTAAAGAAAAGTCCAGAAAGCTGCAGAGGCAGAGAGCACAGAGAGAGAGAAAAGCAAGAGAGCACTGGAAACCCTTGTCTCAAAAAGAGGAAAGTAGCCAAGATTGATTAAAGGAAATTAAGTGATTTGAAATTTGACTGTAATTTATGCAGCAGAGCAGAAGTTGATATCAGTGACTGAAAAACATTTTATTATTATCTGCAGCATACAGTGCCAGTGGTTTATTTTAAAGCATATCATTAATTTTATTTTGAAGCAATGTCAAAGCTTTCCTTGATTTGCTGTTTCAGTTTGTATTGTGAAAGAATGAAAAATATACTGATATTGAGGTACCAGTAATTTACTGACAAGATTGTATAGATGAACAAGTTTTACTGTAGGTAGTCATGTAGAGTAATTTTAAGTAATTTGAAATTTTAATGGAATACATGCAGCAGAGCAGTAGTTGTTGATGTCAGTGACTGTACAAAATTTAATGTCTGAGGCATATCACTGATATCAGTAGTTTAATATTGAACCATATCAGTAGTTGAATTTTAAGCAATGTCATAGCTTTCCTTCATATGCTGTTTTAGTTTGTATTGTCAATTTGTGAAAGAATGGAAAATTCACTGACATTAAGGTACCAGTAGTATAATGACAAGATTGCATAGATGAACAATTTGAACTGTAGGTAGTCATGATTAGTCAAAAGAGTAATTTTATGTGATTTGAAAATTGTATGGAATATATGCAGCAGAGAAGTAGTTCTTGGCAATAACTGTCAAACATTTAATTGGCAGCATACCAGTTGTTGATGATTATTGATGACAAAAGGATAATAATGAAATGATTTGTATTTGAAATATTTACTGAGTTATTTTGGCTTTATTAACTCATATTACTAATATATTTTGATTTAGAAAAAATTAAACTGAATAAATAGCAAAGAAACAATCTTAAATTTCATTTATTTACTTTTATTTTATTTGTTAATTTTAGATATTTTGATATATCTTCTAAAAATGAATGCAAATTAAAGAATAAAATCAATCTGCTAAAAACTGTAAATGAAAGTTATAGTTTTTATTAGTTTGATTTAGTCTTTTAATTTCCTTTTGTTATTTTATATGATATATATTGTGTACTTTTCCAACATTGCAATGTCAAAAAACATAAAGAAATTATGTCCCAGATTGCACCAAATCACACCAAATAGCATCCATTTTTTAAAATTTCCGGGGCATGCCCCGGACTATCCTGGTCAGGCTGGCTGTGCCAGCTGTGGCTCTGGCTGGCAGGCTATATACCTTTTCCTCTTTTTTTCATAAATGTCATTGGCATGCCTGCAGATAACCCATTGCACAGTTTTGTGCTTAGGTTTAAACAAACAAAATCATTAGATGTAAATATAGTTTAGTAAAAGTTTTGTACAAAAATGTATTAAAAGTTTTTAAAGAGGTCTAACAACGAATAGGTTAGAGAATAACTTTATAAATTCACTTAGTGATCGTATTAAGTGTATTAAAGTTTAGCTGTATCTAAAGTAAAACAACGAATGTATACAATTTCAACTGTATATTTAAGGATATATTTAATAAAAGCTTAACTAGTGTTAGGCCTAAGACAAGTGGATTTACAGATTTCTGTATCTGTGAGTACAATTCTTTTGTGTTATTCTAGAAATCCTGTACTCAGAGAAGTATTGTTGGTATAAAGATAATAATCTGACTGCAGATGTTTTGCTGGTCTCTGCTGGATTAAAATTAAAAGCTTGCAGTAAAACTGAAAGTGTCATTGTGGAATCAACGTTCATGTGATTGTAATTTATTTAGTTTTGCTCATTTAGAATAAGAGCTGTAAGAAAGAATTGCAAATACTAAATTATAAATCAACACTCAGTTGAAACACCTTCATATTTCTGATATTAAAACAGTAAATTATGCATACTGTGAAAAGGCATTTTGTATGTGACATAATACCATCTTGAGTTATATTTTTATCAGCATTTTGAAATAATACTCTAAGAATCTAGTCAATGATGAACATGTTCTGTAAGGTAGAGTTTGTGAGAACATCTTTTCTACTTCTTTTCATGTATGTTTCTCATCTAATTTATAAAGCTATAAAATCTTACATTTTTTTTATTAGACCGGTGTTGAGGTACGTGTACACTATAAATAAATATTTGTTTGTATAAAATAACAATAAAAGCATCACAGCTAAAAGTTATAATGTTATACAAAAGGCCTAATTACACAGATGTGTTTCTCATCTTCTAGGTTTTATTTTACTCAGTTCTATATCTGAAACTCTTGGTGTATTTTTAATGAATATGCATGTTATTGAATACCATATTCTTTTTTAAACACCATTTGAAAGTTTAACAAATCATAATAGTACTAATTCAATTGAAACACATGTCTAATTAGGCTAAAGAGAGAGAGATAATATTGTGATTTGAAGTAATTTACAATCACAGGAAAAAATTCACAGTTGGTGCTTGTTTTTTAACAGGCTAGAGAGATAGTAACATGGCACAAAGAACTTCAAGGAAGAACCTCTGTACTCCAGTCACAAGTCCTGTCTCTGGAGGCTGAGCAGGGCCAGCTTTTGGTGTAACACACATTTCACGTGAGAACCAAAACCCTGTGCCAAGTCGACAGGAACAAAGGTATCCCCAAATGTTGGGTGATATGTGAAGTTAGTAGCTTAAAGCTCTAATCAGCTGGTGTACTAGCATGGTGCATGTGCTTCTTTTATTTGTTTGTTATTATAACAGCCGTAGACTTTTTTTTTCTGTCGCATCTTGGTTGATCATATTTTGCAGTCTGTTTTTAGCCTAAGCTGATTGTAAAAGGGCCACTGAATAGTAGAGTAACGATGGAAGTCTACACCAGGTGTAGCAGAATCAACAGCTTCATCCATGGGCATGGGTAGGTTGGAGTGTATGTGTTTCTCAGGAAAGAAGTCATGATTTAACTAACATAGCTTTTAGGATATGTCACTGTCTTCCTAAGTTGTTGTAATTTCTGTCTATAATCTTGTACATTATGTAGGACTTATAAAACTTTAGCCATACTCTGTGTGTACATTTGTCCTGTTATATGATTCCTGGTCAGCTGACCTGTTAATTTGTTGTTTTCAGAAGATGTCCCAAGGATCTTTAATTTTATGATTTAATTTTTAAAGTAATATATGTTTATATATAAATGACTTTGTAAAAGAGTGCATGTTATAAATTTACCATTTTCTTAAAAGTTTTATTTTTACAGTGTTACATGTTTGATTATCTGATGTTCTATATTAAATGTTGTACAATAGTCTAAGCACATAAATTTAGTTGATATCATGATATTCATAGTTAGTTAATTTTGTTGCAACATGTTTCTACAGAAACAATTGTAATAAAGACACTTATTAGATAAGTTATTTGTTTAAGCTTAGTTGGACACTTTGTGTTACAACTGTTTACAGCATTCATGTGTCTTAGCTAAAATGTTAACATTGTTGTTATCTGAATTAGCAAAATCTAAGTTTATTTAGTTATTGTTTTCTCAACAAAACCAGTGTTAATGTTAAAAAAGATGTGTGTATACATGTGTGTAGTTTTTCTCTCTGTATAAGGAACATCGTATTCTGCTTAACAAAGATATTATTCACCTCTGATATTACTGCCTTCCATTTTGTAGTGTATCCACAAGAATAGAAAAGATCGGACACAAGTATTGCAGAAAATCTCTGAATTAGTGTCACACAGACATTCACTTCAGATGAAGCTCAGAGGTCTCCAAGCTGAGCTTTTTCCTTTGGAGAAGTTATTACCAACTGAAATAGATGTCAGAACCTTACCTGAAGATTCGATTTACAAAGACAGCAACATGGAAGAAGGTAGAAGAGATATAAATCTCGGAAGTGACAAAATGGACAGTGGCAGATTTGGTAAAGTAGCCAGAGATGACAGAGTAGAAGTCAACCAAGAAAACAGTATAGTATATGACAACTCTAACAGTGGTAATGTGGGAAGAAGTTCCAATGATGTTAAAGGAACTGTCAGTCTACAAGATGATCAGAGGATCACCAACAACACAAGTAATGGAGTCAGAGGCCTGGAAAATAATTTAGTGAATAAGAAACTTAGAAGCATAGTAATTGTCAACAATAACTTAGAAACTGATGCATTAAATAGGAAACTAATAACAAATGTAATTGATAAAAGTGATGAACATACTGAGCAAAAGGACAGAAGTCTGGTGCAGAGTAATAAACCAGACATAAATTCAAGGATTAGTAAAATAGATATAAAGTCTGAGCCTGTCAAAAATGGAGAATTTAAAGATTATAGGTCACCACCGAGACTTGAAAGGTTTGAACTTTCTAACGCTCCAATTTCTAATAATTTATTTATGTCATCAGCTGCCAGTCCACCAGTCCCAATTTTATCTCCGGTTTGTTCGGAAAACGTTTTCAACAGTCCTTCAGAAGATATTTTTCTACAGCTTGATAAGACGAGCTCTCAGAGAAAGACATACCAGCCTCATCAGAAATTCGTGCCAGGTGATTCGTTGTCTATAGAAAAAGAATGGAACCCCCAGAAAACGGTTTTACAGCAGGGATTTATTTCTGCTGTTGATGGAAAAAAACAACATGAAGACTTAATTAGCAGTAAAAATAGCAGTTTCTGTGATAACACTAAACTAGTGGATGATACAAGATCAGTGGATAGAACAGAAGAAATTTCAAATGCAGTCTATTCACCAATTAGTCTACATCAAGAAGATGCTTCTGTCGGCACTGATATGAAAATTTATCATTTTTCTAGGGCTGTCTCGTCCCCTGAGTCATTCTCAGACTCTGCATGTAAAAAGAAAAAATACACTAGAGGGTGCTGTGGTGCTGTAAGTATCCATAAACACGGCAGCTTTGCTTCACATGTGAAAAAAGAGGTTTACAGTGATGCAGTAAATTCACAGATTTTGTGTCAGAAAGATGTTCCCTTAACTACTGTGAAACAGGAGACTTTGAAGAATGAAACTAACTACAGCAAAGTTTCCATAAAGGTTTTGAAGAAAGGAAAATCTTCAAGATGTCATAAGCATGCAGGAAGTGGTCAGTATTCTTATGGCAATGAATTGATCTCAGATGTAACACCTAGAAAAAAGCTAAGAAGCCCCAAATTTTGCAAAGGAAATGAAAATATTTCAGAAAAGTGGAAGAGAAAGCAGAATTACACTGGCTGTAGTTTTGAAAATGGTCGAAACAAACAAATATTTTCTCCCAGATCAGTATCAGACTCTGGTTTTGACAGTCGAGGCTCTGTTGTACAGTTGTCTGAATGCGTTAAAGTATCCAATGAGAATGGCCATAGTTCCCAAGTTTCTGAAGAAGGTGAAATACAATATATTGGAAGAGTTGCTGAACTAGAAAGTTTATCAAGGTTTGATGGTGAGTTTTGTTTGTACTGTTTCCCGTAGTGAGAAACGTGGTGTTAAGGTAAAGCAGATAAAACTTTATCTTGTTTCTTGTCGAACTTAAGGTCACTGTATGATGATAACTTGAACCTTTACTTCACTGTTATGTTTCAGAAATACATATATGCATCTATATAATCTATAATAAACACTGTAACCGTATAATAAAATCCAGTGATAATGACTGTATGTAATTGTTATAAAGTTTCACTATATGTGGTTTTTGGAAACCTGTTTGAACACTTAGCTGAACCTCAGGGGTCAACACTTAGCTGAACCTCAGGGGTCGCTTCTTTTCAATCAGGTATCATGAACGTTACTGTATAATGCAGTAACATAGATCGATTTTCAATTTTTATTCTTGTGTTGTCAAAACCTAGATAGCAAAATATGATCAGTTGATTTTATATCCAAGTATAACAGTTGGTAACTACTTTGACACCAAGCCTATGATAGTCTGTTTACTAACATAGAAAGGTAGAATTTAATGAAGGAAGCATTAAGAATAGAATGAGATACCACTGAGTTACCATTACATAATGCAAATGTGGTGGAAAAACATGAAACATAAGAGTCATTGTTTATTAAGATTCACTCACAGTCCTAGAAAGTGGTCATCCTCTTGGCTTTGGTATCAGTTCAAACAAAGTAAAGTTCATTGTTCAAAGAATTATTTATATCATTTGCATAAATGTAGTAATGTTTATGAGAATACTTTATTTTAAAGATGTTTTATAATAACAAAATGTGTTTAATTTGCACCTTGGAAACCTTTGAATGTATTGCTTTTTTCAAAGATGTCACAGCATCGAGATAATTTTATTGAGATCCTTATAACTTAAAGGCCTCAGAGCTGTTATACAACTATGGTTTACCACATGCATGTTCATTTAAAGTAAGTGAAGTCATTGTGTATAACTGCTTGTGGAATAGTAAAAACTTGATTTCCATGCAAGCAGAAAAATGTAACTAATGAAACTGTATAGTGGTCAATGAAACAGAACGTTGAATTCAGAATACATAATAATAAAATTCTCCAACAGGTGTTTACACAAAGCTTTTAATATTATCATCAGATGCATCACTGGCACATAGGGCTCATGGCCCCATTCTATAAGACAGTGCTCTGAATCCCCAGATGGAGTCTCGAAAACATCAGGATAGAAAACTATGATTAAACATAGTGGTGCCTCTGATTACTATTACAGTATTGGAACATACAAAAAATAGGCCTAATATTACAGAGTTAGAAAGAGTCGATGTTTTGTCAAGTAACAGCTTGTTTTCTCTTGTATTGTGGATGGATATTGTTTAAACCTGCTGATTCCATTTTCTCTTATTACTGAAACTACTTACAAAAATTACAGGTGGAAACTTTTTAAGTTATGTATATGCAGAAAAGTGAAATAATTCGTGTATTCTCTCCCAACTATCCACATTTATACTCGAACACACAAGTTCTTTGCTTATTGTCCTTCTGTTCAGTACGACTGGACATAATTCACAATATACAAGTACACATGTGAGCACAGGTTAGTGTATGAATAATACTTCATACATTACACTGTCATTTTGTTATTGTTATCAGTAATACAGATTATACTAGTTAGTGTATCAAGTACTTGATACATTACACTCTGTCATTTTGTTATTGTTATCAGTAATACAGATTATACTAGTTAGTATATCAAGTACTTCATACATTACACACTGTCATTTTGTTATTGTTATCAGTAATACAGATTATACTAGTTAGTATATCAAGTACTTCATACATTACACTGTCATTTTGTTATTGTTATCAGTATTACAGATTATACTAGTTAGTATATCAAGTTCTTCATACATTACACTCTGTCATTTTGTTATTGTTATCAGTAATACAGATTATACTAGTTAGTATATCAAGTACTTCATACATTACCCTGTCATTTTGTTATTGTTATCAGTGATACAGATTATACTAGTTAGTATATCAAGTACTTCATACATTACACTGTCATTTTGTTATTGTTATCAGTATTACAGAGTATACTAGTTAGTATATCAAGTACTTCATACATTACCCTCTGTCATTTTGTTATTGTTATCAGTGACACAGATTATACTAGTTAGTATATCAAGTACTTCATACATTACACTGTCATTTTGTTATTGTTATCAGTAATACAGATTATACTAGTTAGTATATCAAGTACTTGATACATTACACTCTGTCATTTTGTTATTGTTATCAGTAATACAGATTATACTAGTTAGTATATCAAGTACTTCATACATTACACACTGTCATTTTGTTATTGTTATCAGTAATACAGATTATACTAGTTAGTATATCAAGTACTTCATACATTACACTGTCATTTTGTTATTGTTATCAGTATTACAGATTATACTAGTTAGTATATCAAGTTCTTCATACATTACACTCTGTCATTTTGTTATTGTTATCAGTAATACAGATTATACTAGTTAGTATATCAAGTACTTCATACATTACCCTGTCATTTTGTTATTGTTATCAGTGATACAGATTATACTAGTTAGTATATCAAGTACTTCATACATTACACTGTCATTTTGTTATTGTTATCAGTATTACAGAGTATACTAGTTAGTATATCAAGTACTTCATACATTACACTCTGTCATTTTGTTATTGTTATCAGTGACACAGATTATACTAGTTAGTATATCAAGTACTTCATACATTACACTGTCATTTTGTTATTGTTATCAGTAATACAGATTATACTAGTTAGTATATCAAGTACTTCATACATTACACTGTCATTTTGTTATTGTTATCAGTAATACAGATTATACTAGTTAGTATATCAAGTACTTCATACATTACACTGTCATTTTGTTATTGTTATCAGTAATACAGATTATACTAGTTAGTATATCAAGTACTTCATACATTACACTGTCATTTTGTTATTGTTATCAGTAATACAGATTATACTAGTTAGTATATCAAGTACTTCATACATTACACTGTCATTTTGTTATTGTTATCAGTAATACAGATTATACTAGTTAGTATATCAAGTACTTCATACATTACACACTGTCATTTTGTTATTGTTATCAGTAATACAGATTATACTAGTTAGTATATCAAGTACTTCATACATTACACTGTCATTTTGTTATTGTTATCAGTGATACAGATTATACTAGTTAGTATATCAAGTACTTCATACATTACACTGTCATTTTGTTATTGTTATCAGTGATACAGATTATACTAGTTAGTATATCAAGTACTTCATACATTACACTGTCATTTTGTTATTGTTATCAGTGATACAGATTATACTAGTTAGTATATCAAGTACTTCATACATTACACTGTCATTTTGTTATTGTTATCAGTGATACAGATTATACTAGTTAGTATATCAAGTACTTCATACATTACACTGTCATTTTGTTATTGTTATCAGTATTACAGATTATACTAGTTAGTATATCAAGATTACATTACTGTCAGTTATCAGTGATATTATACTAGTTAGTATATCAAGTACTTCATACATTACACTGTCATTTTGTTATTTTTATCGGTAATACAGATTATACTAGTTAGTATATCAAGTACTTCATACATTACACTGTCATTTTGTTATTGTTATCAGTGATACAGATTATACTAGTTAGTATATCAAGTACTTCATACATTACACTGTCATTTTGTTATTGTTATCAGTGATACAGATTATACTAGTTAGTATATCAAGTACTTCATACATTACACTGTCATTTTGTTATTGTTATCAGTAATACAGATTATACTAGTTAGTATATCAAGTACTTCATACATTACACACTGTGATTTTCTTATTGTTATCAGTGATACAGATTATACTAGTTAGTATATCAAGTACTTCATACATTACACTGTCATTTTGTTATTGTTATCAGTGATACAGATTATACTAGTTAGTATATCAAGTACTTCATACATTACACTGTCATTTTGTTATTGTTATCAGTAATACAGATTATACTAGTTAGTATATCAAGTACTTCATACATTACACTGTCATTTTGTTATTGTTATCAGTGATACAGATTATACTAGTTAGTATATCAAGTACTTCATACATTACACTGTCATTTTGTTATTGTTATCAGTGATACAGATTATACTAGTTAGTATATCAAGTACTTCATACATTACACTGTCATTTTGTTATTGTTATCAGTGATACAGATTATACTAGTTAGTATATCAAGTACTTCATACATTACACTGTCATTTTGTTATTGTTATCAGTGATACAGATTATACTAGTTAGTATATCAAGTACTTCATACATTACACTGTCATTTTGTTATTGTTATCAGTGATACAGATTATACTAGTTAGTATATCAAGTACTTCATACATTACACTGTCATTTTGTTATTGTTATCAGTGATACAGATTATACTAGTTAGTATATCAAGTACTTCATACATTACACTGTCATTTTGTTATTGTTATCAGTGATACAGATTATACTAGTTAGTATATCAAGTACTTCATACATTACACTGTCATTTTGTTATTGTTATCAGTAATACAGATTATACTAGTTAGTATATCAAGTACTTCATACATTACACTGTCATTTTGTTATTGTTATCAGTAATACAGATTATACTAGTTAGTATATCAAGTACTTCATACATTACACTGTCATTTTGTTATTGTTATCAGTAATACAGATTATACTAGTTAGTATATCAAGTACTTCATACATTACACACTGTGATTTTGTTATTGTTATCAGTGATACAGATTATACTAGTTAGTATATCAAGTACTTCATACATTACACTGTCATTTTGTTATTGTTATCAGTGATACAGATTATACTAGTTAGTATATCAAGTACTTCATACATTACACACTGTGATTTTCTTATTGTTATCAGTGATACAGATTATACTAGTTAGTATATCAAGTACTTCATACATTACACACTGTCATTTTGTTATTGTTATCAGTGATACAGATTATACTAGTTAGTATATCAAGTACTTCATACATTACACTGTCATTTTGTTATTGTTATCAGTGATACAGATTATACTAGTTAGTATATCAAGTACTTCATACATTACACTGTCATTTTGTTATTGTTATCAGTAATACAGATTATACTAGTTAGTATATCAAGTACTTCATACATTACACTGTCATTTTGTTATTGTTATCAGTAATACAGATTATACTAGTTAGTATATCAAGTACTTCATACATTACACTGTCATTTTGTTATTGTTATCAGTGATACAGATTATACTAGTTAGTATATCAAGTACTTCATACATTACACTGTCATTTTGTTATTGTTATCAGTGATACAGATGATACAGATTATACTAGTTATACTAGTATATATCAAGTACTTCATACATTACACTGTCATTTTTCACTGTTGTTATCAGTGATACAGATTATACTAGTTAGTATATCAAGTACTTTCATACATTACACTGTCATTTTGTTATTGTTATCAGTGATACAGATTATACTAGTTAGTATATCAAGTACTTCATACATTACACTGTCATTTTCTTATTGTTATCAGTGATACAGATTATACTAGTTAGTATATCAAGTACTTCATACATTACACACTGTTATTTTGTTATTGTTATCAGTATTACAGATTATACTAGTTAGTATATCAAGTACTTCATACATTACACACTGTTATTTTGTTATTGTTATCAGTGATACAGATTATACTAGTTAGTATATCAAGTACTTCATACATTACACACTGTTATTTTGTTATTGTTATCAGTAATACAGATTATACTAGTTAGTATATCAAGTACTTCATACATTACACTGTCATTTTGTTATTGTTATCAGTCATACAGATTATACTAGTTAGTATATCAAGTACTTCATACATTACACTGTCATTTTGTTATTGTTATCAGTAATACAGATTATACTAGTTGGTATATCAAGTACTTCATACATTACACTGTCATTTTGTTATTGTTATCAGTAATACAGATTATACTAGTTAGTATATCAAGTACTTCATACATTACACTGTCATTTTGTTATTGTTATCAGTCATACAGATTATACTAGTTAGTATATCAAGTACTTCATACATTACACTGTCATTTTGTTATTGTTATCAGTAATACAGATTATACTAGTTAGTATATCAAGTACTTCATACATTACACTGTCATTTTGTTATTGTTATCAGTCATACAGATTATACTAGTTAGTATATCAAGTACTTCATACATTACACTCTGTCATTTTGTTATTGTTATCAGTCATACAGATTATACTAGTTTGTATATCAAGTACTTCATACATTACACTGTCATTTTGTTACTGTTATCAGTGATACAGATTATACTAGTTAGTATATCAAGTACTTCATACATTACACACTGTCATTTTGTTATTGTTATCAGTAATACACATTATACTAGTTAGTATATCAAGTACTTCATACATTACTCTGTCATTTTGTTATTGTTATCAGTAATACTGATTATACTAGTTAGTATATCAAGTACTTCATACATTACACTGTGATTTTGTTATTGTTATCAGCGATACAGATTATACTAGTTAGTATATCAAGTACTTCATACATTACTCTGTCATTTTGTTATTGTTATCAGTGATACAGATTATACTAGTTAGTATATCAAGTACTTCATACATTACACTGTCATTTTGTTATTGTTATCAGTGATACAGATTATACTAGTTAGTATATCAAGTACTTCATACATTACACTGTCATTTTGTTATTGTTATCAGTATTACAGATTATACTAGTTAGTATATCAAGTACTTCATACATTACACTGTCATTTTGTTATGGTTATCAGTGATACAGATTATACTAGTTAGTATATCAAGTACTTCATACATTACACACTGTCATTTTGTTATTGTTATCAGTAATACAGATTATACTAGTTAGTATATCAAGTACTTCATACATTACACTGTCATTTTGTTATTGTTATCAGTGATACAGATTATACTAGTTAGTATATCAAGTACTTCATACATTACACTGTCATTTTGTTATTGTTATCAGTGATACAGATTATACTAGTTAGTATATCAAGTACTTCATACATTACACACTGTCATTTTGTTATTGTTATCAGTAATACAGATTATACTAGTTAGTATATCAAGTACTTCATACATTACACTGTCATTTTGTTATTGTTATCAGTGATACAGATTATACTAGTTAGTATATCAAGTACTTCATACATTACACTGTCATTTTGTTATTGTTATCAGTGATACAGATTATACTAGTTAGTATATCAAGTACTTCATACATTACTCTGTCATTTTGTTATTGTTATCAGTATTACAGATTATACTAGTTAGTATATCAAGTACTTCATACATTACACTGTCATTTTGTTATTGTTATCAGTAATACAGATTATACTAGTTAGTATATCAAGTACTTCATACATTACACACTGTTATTTTGTTATTGTTATCAGTAATACAGATTATACTAGTTAGTATATCAAGTACTTCATACATTACACTGTCATTTTGTTATTGTTATCAGTGATACAGATTATACTAGTTAGTATATCAAGTACTTCATACATTACACTGTCATTTTGTTATTGTTATCAGTAATACAGATTATACTAGTTAGTATATCAAGTACTTCATACATTACACTGTCATTTTGTTATTGTTATCAGTGATACAGATTATACTAGTTAGTATATCAAGTACTTCATACATTACACACTGTCATTTTGTTATTGTTATCAGTAATACAGATTATACTAGTTAGTATATCAAGTACTTCATACATTACACTGTCATTTTGTTATTGTTATCAGTAATACAGATTATACTAGTTAGTGTATCAAGTGCAAATACCTTATCTTCATTTATTTTTCACTATTATAAAATATTTTGCAGTGTCAGCTTAGAATCAGTAATTAGGAATAATGTAGACCTTCAAAATTGGCAAAATCTCATCAGATATTGGAGTTGCGTCTTAAAATGTAGCTAATAGTGAGAGTGACCAGCTGATAAAACAATGTATTTTAATTTTTATAAGTAGAAACTTTTAATTAGTTATGCTGATGGCATGGCACTAAATACATTGTTTACTCTGACTAAAACATATTATTACAAATTTCCATTACAGATTCAACTTTTTAGATACTAAGATAACTTGATATATTTATTTTTCCTAATGCACGCTGGACACCATCTTTATTGTCACGTGTTTATTAATGTGCCAAGTTTTGATTAGTAACCGAGTTAACAGTTGTGACTTTATAGCACAAATTACAATAATCTTCAATGTTTTTAAGAAGCACCTACACATTTGTTGTTTGGTGATACAAGTTTCTTTATGCACATGTTCCTGTTATTGAAGAGATTCCAAACAGTAAGCCTAATCTATCAGTTAAGTGGTAACGTAACGGCCTCTAAAGATCTCACCACAGACAATACCTAACAGTTTAATATCAGTTTCATTTCTACATACATTCTAAAGATTATAAACGTTCTTTTCTTTCTTAGTTATTTTCTAGTACCTCAGTGGTGCGTCTGCAGGCTTATATACATTCTAAAGACTACAAACGTTCTTTTCTTTATTAGCTATTTTCTAGTACCTCAGTGGTACGTCTGCAGGCTTATATACATTCTAAAGACTATAAACGTTGTTTTCATTATTAGTTATTTTCTAGTACCTCAGTGGTACGTCTGCAGGCTTATATACATTCTAAAGACTATAAACGTTCTTTTCTTTATTAGTTATTTTCTAGTACCTCAGTGGTACGTCTGCAGGCTTATATACATTCTAAAGATTATAAACGTTCTTTTCTTTATTAGTTATTTTCTAGTACATCAGTGGTACGTCTGCAGGCTTATATACATTCTAAAGACTATAAACGTTCTTTTCTTTATTAGTTATTTTCTAGTATCTCAGTGGTACGTCTGCAGGCTTATATACATTCTAAAGATTATAAACGTTCTTTTCTTTATTAGTTATTTTCTAGTACCTCAGTGGTACGTCTGCAGGCTTATATACATTCTAAAGATTATAAACGTTTTTTTCTTTATTAGTTATGTTCTAGTACCTCAGTGGTACGTCTGCAGGCTTATATACATTCTAAAGATTATAAACGTTCTTTTCTTTATTAGTGATGTTCTAGTACCTCAGTGGTAAGTCTGCAGGCTTATATACATTCTAAAGACTAGAAACGTTCTTTTCTTTATTAGTTATTTTCTAGTACCTCAGTGGTACGTCTGCAGGCTTATATACATTCTAAAGATTATAAACGTTTTTTCTTTATTAGTTATGTTCTAGTACCTCAGTGGTAATGCCTGCAGGCTTATATACATTCTAAAGACTATAAACGTTGTTTTCATTATTAGTTATTTTCTAGTACCTCAGTGGTACGTCTGCAGGCTTATATACATTCTAAAGACTATAAACGTTCTTTTCTTTATTAGTTATTTTCTAGTACCTCAGTGGTACGTCTGCAGGCTTATATACATTCTAAAGATTATAAACGTTCTTTTCTTTATTAGTTATTTTCTAGTACATCAGTGGTACGTCTGCAGGCTTATATACATTCTAAAGACTATAAACGTTCTTTTCTTTATTAGTTATTTTCTAGTATCTCAGTGGTAATGCCTGCAGGCTTATATACATTCTAAAGATTATAAACGTTCTTTTCTTTATTAGTTATTTTCTAGTACCTCAGTGGTAATCGCCTGCAGGCTTATATACATTCTAAAGATTATAAACGTTTTTTTCTTTATTAGTTATGTTCTAGTACCTCAGTGGTGCGCCTGCAGGCTTATATACATTCTAAAGATTATAAACGTTCTTTTCTTTATTAGTTATGTTCTAGTACCTCAGTGGTAAGTCTGCAGGCTTATATACATTCTAAAGACTAGAAACGTTCTTTTCTTTATTAGTTATTTTCTAGTATCTCAGTGGTACGTCTGCAGGCTTATATACATTCTAAAGATTATAAACGTTTTTTCTTTATTAGTTATGTTCTAGTACCTCAGTGGTACGTCTGCAGGCTTATATACATTCTAAAGACTATAAACGTTGTTTTCATTATTAGTTATTTTCTAGTACCTCAGTGGTACGTCTGCAGGCTTATATACATTCTAAAGATTATAAACGTTCTTTTCTTTATTAGTTATGTTCTAGTACCTCAGTGGTAAGTCTGCAGGCTTATATACATTCTAAAGACTATAAACGTTCTTTTCTTTATTAGTTATTTTCTAGTACCTCAGTGGTAAGTCTGCAGGCTTATATACATTCTAAAGATTATAAACGTTCTTTTCTTTATTAGTTATGTTCTAGTACCTCAGTGGTAAGTCTGCAGGCTTATATGCATTCTAAAGATTATAAACCTTCTTTTCTTTATTAGTTATGTTCTAGTACCTCAGTGGTACGTCTGCAGGCTTATATACATTCTAAAGATTATAAACGTTCTTTTCTTTATTAGTTATGTTCTAGTACCTCAGTGGTAAGTCTGCAGGCTTATATACATTCTAAAGACTATAAACGTTGTTTTCTTTATTAGTTATGTTCTAGTACCTCAGTGGTAAGTCTGCAGGCTTATATACATTCTAAAGACTATAAACGTTCTTTTCTTTATTAGTTATTTTCTAGTACCTCAGTGGTGCGTCTGCAGGCTTATATACATTCTAAAGACTATAAACGTTCTTTTCTTTATTAGTTATTTTCTAGTACCTCAGTGGTACGTCTGCAGGCTTATATACATTCTAAAGACTATAAACGTTCTTTTCTTTATTAGTTATTTCCTAGTACCTCAGTGGTACGTCTGCAGGCTTATATACATTCTAAAGACTATAAACATTCTTTTCTTTATTAGTTATGTTCTAGTACCTCAGTGGTACGTCTGCAGGCTTATATACATTCTAAAGACTATAAACGTTCTTTTCTTTATTAGTTATTTTCTAGTACCTCAGTGGTACGCCTGCAGGCTTATATACATTCTAAAGACTATAAACGTTCTTTTCTTTATTAGTTATTTTCTAGTACCTCAGTGGTACGTCTGCAGGCTTATATACATTCTAAAGACTATAAACGTTCTTTTCTTTATTAGTTATTTTCTAGTACCTCAGTGGTACGTCTGCAGGCTTATATACATTCTAAAGACTATAAACGTTCTTTTCTTTATTAGTTATGTTCTAGTACCTCAGTGGTAAGTCTGCAGGCTTATATACATTCTAAAGACTATAAACGTTCTTTTCTTTATTAGTTATTTTCTAGTACCTCAGTGGTACGCCTGCAGGCTTATATACATTCTAAAGACTATAAACGTTCTTTTCTTTATTAGTTATTTTCTAGTACCTCAGTGGTACGTCTGCAGGCTTATATACATTCTAAAGACTATAAACGTTCTTTTCTTTATTAGTTATTTTCTAGTACCTCAGTGGTACGTCTGCAGGCTTATATACATTCTAAAGACTATAAACGTTCTTTTCTTTATTAGTTATGTTCTAGTACCTCAGTGGTACTGCCTGCAGGCTTATATACATTCTAAAGACTATAAACGTTCTTTTCTTTATTAGTTATTTTCTAGTACCTCAGTGTAGTCGCCTGCAGGCTTATATACATTCTAAAGATTATAAACGTTCTTTTCTTTATTAGTTATGTTCTAGTACCTCAGTGGTAAGTCTGCAGGCTTATATACATTCTAAAGACTATAAACGTTCTTTTCTTTATTAGTTATGTTCTAGTACCTCAGTGGTAAGTCTGCAGGCTTATATACATTTTAAAGACTATAAACGTTCTTTTCTTTATTAGTTATGTTCTAGTACCTCAGTGGTAAGTCTGCAGGCTTATATACATTTTAAAGACTATAAACGTTCTTTTCTTTATTAGTTATGTTCTAGTACCTCAGTGGTACGTCTGCAGTCTTATAACATGAAAAAAAAGGTTTTTTTATCACGTGGTTGGCAGAGCACAAACAGCTCTTTGTGTAACTTTGTGCTTAACTGCAAACACACTTAGCCATTTCCCATATATACCTTTTTTATAATTCTATGTTACATTCATAAAATGTATTTTATGTCTGTCAGTTACTGTGATAATTGCATTTCATAATGTAAACTGAAAACTAGATATACAGAATAAAGAAAATCAGAGAAACTTTTGTTGCTGGTCTGATATTTATAATCATGTGTATCATTATTTGAGAAAAATATGGTGTCTTTTGATGGCCACTAGCTTTTTTACAGTGTCTACTGTTAATTTCGAGCCCTATCGTATTGACAGAAACTGAATTTTAAATATATCGTATCCTTTTTTGTATTAGAAAATATGGAATTTTAAAACTGCTGTTCAGTTGTATGAATTATCCAGTAATATAAATTTACACTCACAGTTTGAATGACTTACTGACAGAATTGGTATTAACTTAAAACCTGTTAAATAGCAGCACTACAAGTACAATGAGTGTGAAAACACTGGAGAACATCTTATGATCATACAATGTTATTGTTTTTGTTACTGTATGTGCTATACCCAAACTTTCTTAGTGTACTGAAAATAAAATTCAGTGTTTTGTACATGATTTGTAAAATTTCTGTATTCAGTTACATCTTTGTTAATATTAGTTTGATTTCATAAAAGTTTTTTCAACAGATTTTGAAGAAAAATGATGAATTACTTTATCCTTAGATAACTCGTTGAGAGAGATTAAGGCTTGTATTTAGCCCTGTTTAACCATGTTTTATTTCCTTTAGACTTGGACAATGGGTTTAATTTATAAACTTTTAACTATTCCAGGATCTTTTAAGTTTATCTTAGCAATTCATAAGTCTCCATATGTAACATAAGTACATTTTTTTCCCAATTAAAGAACTTATACATGTACTTTAAATTATTAATTTTATTGGTCTAAAACTCATAAAACATAGTTCTTAAAAGTTTACTTTTTAAGTATCCCATTGGGAACGAAAATGTAATTATTGACCAAGGGCACATCTGTGTACTGGTTAATCAAAATGCTTCATGATACGAGTACAGATGTCTGTATAATATGTTAATGCGACAGTTGAATGTGTTAGATGTCTGTATAATATGTTAATGTGACAGTTGAATGTGTTCAGTGCTCTCTTATTTCCATAATATATGTTGTAAATCAGTTAACTTGTGCCTCTTAATAATTTCATATCTTTCTTTGTTAATATTCAGGTTAGTGTGTCTTATGGTTTGACATTTAAGTATGTTACTCCTGTTTAATTCTAGAAGCTTTGAAATGGAGATATGTGTGTTTTGCTCTTTCACTAGATACCTACTGTAAGAAAGTTATTTCATGTATTATATTAACAAATTAAAACCATCATTATCTTTCATGGATTAAATGGCTAATTTTAAACTTTGTTGGATATTCATTCAAACTGTAAGTGTTCTACCATTGACTTACAGTATGACTGTAGCATATTCACTTGTGAAGTATTATGCACTGTAAGCTCTTTTAACTAATATATGTCATGATTTCTGTGTCCTTGAGTTTATTTGTTGAATTATACTAAAACTTCTTTCTTCACATAGAGAAAAGAGGCTCACAGAAGAAGCGCCAGACGCTTCCTAGGTAGAAACTGGCAAGCAAGAATTAGTAGTGGTTTTGAGAAACTTGTTGCTTTAGCTTCAATGCCAAATCATCCTCCCAAGAAGGTCTTAGACAAACACAAAACTGACAACCAGCGCCCAGTTCGAAAGACTGAGCATCAGACTAGTTCTCCGGTAAAACAGGAATGAAACCTCTGAGAGAGATTGATCCAGAAAATGGGTCATAGACAGTATAAAGCATGGCCAGTCATCCTCGAATGGCCAGGAAAATTCAGTGTCCATTAAATTCAAAGCTGTTCATCCAATAGGCTCTGGAAATTCATCTAATTTAAGGGATCATAATACAGACACTTCAAAGTGAATCTATTCAAACAAGTGGATCAGATTCTTCAGAACAACTGCACACCAGAAGGGGACCAAGAACTCCCAGACAGCCTCCAAGCACACCATCGGTTTCTCCTGAATTACCTCCAACTTCTGATGTTACCTCCTTGACAGTTTCTCATTCCTCAACCTTGAACAACAAGATCAGTCCTGAACGTAAGTTGGGCTCAGGCTGTTTTATAAAACCAGAGAAAAACAGGTGTAGTCCTGAGATTTGGCTACCTAGGAACAACTTTCAGGATGGGAACAGTTGTGAATTACCTTTCCATGCAGTTAGGAGTTCCTTTAATGATGGTCACGGAGGACACGGATCCAAAAGGAATAAACACGAGAAGCGTAACCTTGCTTACTTAAAAAATTCCAAAGAAAAAGAGACATAGAGAATTCACCGATTTATCTACTAAAAGAAAAACTGACACAGAGTGTACAAATACAGCAAGCAGTTCCAGTATTCATTCTTCTTCATCACACCCTGTGTTATCCATTGGAAGTATTCCCATGATTTCTGTGGAGAATTCGCTTTCTCCAGGGATTATCTTTCCACAGAGCTACATGTTTTACCCTTCTGTGACAGCTCCGCCACAGTCATCAGCTCTTCATCCTCGTTCGTCATCTTACACAGGACACAGTCAGCAATCTCTTACAATTAGTTTTGGCTCCACACAACAGACTGTGGTTTGTCCACAGATGACTGTAGCAACAATTCCCACACAAGGAACCAAATATCCAGTGTTTCCTTTGCTTTTTGATTTGTCTGTTCCACCTCCAACCTTTAACATGCCTCCTCCATCTGTCATGGTTCCTCAGGTTTCTCCTAATCCCACTGAGTACTCTTTTCCTCTCAGAGAAGCTTTTCCATATCATACCATGGTCAGTACTGCTCATTTTCCCCAGGTGGGTCTTCCTCCACCACCACCAGTTCATCCAGGCTGTGCACAGATCTCTGAACCTCCCTTATTTTCTAACCAACACCAACAACTTGCCTCTCATCTCCACAGCACTGAACTTAAGTGGATTTGATTTTATAAAATTTTGTTGTACTTGAAAAATATGAAATTTGAATGAGCTACTAAAATTTTCCCACTTCAATAGATTTTTGACATGAGGTATATTATTGTCTGATTTTAGAGTGAATGAAAACTGCAGTATGTACTTCCTTGTGTTGTCCAAGTAGTGTTACTGTTCAAAGTTTTCTTAAACCCACTTGATGACTAAAAGAAATTTTGTTGTTGTTTTTTTATTCGTGACATGTCTGTGCATATAGAAAGTTGTTTTACTTAGTACATGTATAATAAAAATAACTAAGTTTATTAATAAATATTTTCAGTTGTAATTATGATAGAGTTAAAGATACAACTGATGTTCAATGCGCCTGTATAATTTCGATTATTGGAAATAGTAAGTAGCATTTTAATTTTTGTACTTGTTGTAAATGAAAGATTTTGTGTACGAGTTATGTGTATATATGCTCATTTGTAAAGTTATTATTAAGAGAAATCGAGGAAGAAAAACTCATTTTGGTTTATTTATGATTTGAAACTGTGAAGTTTAGTCTACCAAGTGGAAGAATTTTTAATTGTATTGACATAACAATAGTAATGGTCATGAATCGATAAACATGGATTGTTTTTGACACCATAATAGTTTTATTTAATGAAGTTCAAGGTTTTACCACAATATTTCAAATGGTTTTAAACAAAGAGACTCGTGGGAGGTAAGATAAATTATACATATTGGTACTTTGGTAGTGAGTTAAGTTTAAAAGAAAAGAAAAGACATTCTAATATAAATGTTGTTTTGTATTTATGGTTTTAATTATATCTTTTCAGTGTCTTCAAACACTTTTAGTAATGTAAATAACCAGTGCTTTGTTTACATATTAAAAAGAAAGTTAAATAAATCACTGGGTTACAGAAACATTTTTTTCCATGCTATGTTTTGTCTTCTGCAGTAGTAGTTTTCAGAAATTGGTACCTTTGTGATGTCTGTCTGAAGATTAAAATTTTTGTATATATTGCATCATGGTAAAGTCATTAGACATTGATTAACCAGAAGTGACAAGTTATAAAGACATAAGAGTTTGGTTTTTGAAACAACGTGTCCTTTTGTAACATACGATTCTAAATGAAACTACTTGAAACTACGTAACAAAATCCAGATGGTTAGAGTTTTGGAAATGTTAATACTGTACTAAAAGGTGCTATATAAAAGCTGAGTACATATTTCATATTTACACAGTACTTTGTCATGTGGTGCAGATATTTTAAAAATAAAAAACAGATTGTGTGAATAATAATGCTTTTCTTTAATTTCACTCTGTTGCATCACTGATGTTCTGTATCAAATAAATGGACTGTGTTTTGTCTAGGTAATGTGAATTTTGAAGTTGAAAGTGAGATAGAAGTTTTGGATTTAGTAAAGGATGACCTTATAAAGTACTAGTATTGTTCAGGATCTCACCAGATACATTAGTTTTAATAAAAAACTTGTGAGAACCTCACTAACATTGTGTAGTTTTAGTGCTATAGCACTGTAATTTTTATTTTATGTTTAAATGTTGTATGTGACGAGACAACAACTAACGTGTATCATTACCTTTTGGAAGAGTTAGAAGAACTCGTTTAATAAGCAATGGACACGTTTTATACTCTTTTATCACAATCTGCTTATATTTTCATAGATACTGCTGAACAAACTGGTGAGAAAGTTTTCCTGGTTATGCTAGAATGTTTGTTCTTTAGATTTTACGGCCATATTTGGTCACAATGTTGTGGTAAAGTAAATCAGTCATTGGCTTGTTTGTCAAACTATCAGCCTATCATGTGAAAGTATTGTGGTGAGGATAGATCAGATGTTTTGTTTCCTAAACATACAGTTTACAGTTTGGGGTAGAATGTTTTCGTTGATGTAATATAGGTACAACTTAAATGTTTTCTCAACTTATTTTAACTTTACTGCTTAAATGTAACATTTGACAAGTACACACTCAAACATTTGTATTATATTGTCACAAAATTTAAGTTTTCTTAAAGCGTTGTGTTGAATAAGGTATTCATATTTTCTGTGATTTTCTGGAACGTGTTTCATCGGCTTGGTCTGAATGCTTTGTTATCATGTTGAGTGAGACTGGTGTGTTTTGTTGTTATAGGAATTATATTCAAGTTTTCATTGTTATGTTGAGTCAGACAAATACTTTATGACTAAATTTTGTAGACTATCTCCTTATGCTTCATTGTTATATGATTTAAAATATTTTTAGTTGTAGAAAATCTGAGTTAGATCAGTATTTGTAACAATTAAAGGAAAAACGTTCTGTAGTCTAGAATGTTTCATTGTTACAGTAGGTCAGGTCAGTATTGGTAATGGTAATTGGTGAATATATAGCTTGTAATCTGTTTCATTCTGTTACATTGAGTTAAACCACTGTCTTTAGTTATTGTAGGTATTAGGGTTTGTATTTCTAAATCTCAGTTTATAATTGTTACATTGATTTAGTCTACTGTTTGTAGCAATGAAATGAATTATGACCAGAAGATTAATGCACCATTGTTTAAATAGGTCAGTACTTGTAATTCATGAATGAATATCATTCTTAAAATCAGTATGCCATTGTTACACTGAGTCAGGATAGTACATTAGAAGAGCTTGTAGACTATGGTATTGATGGACAGTAAATCACTTTAGGTGTGGAAGTTCAAAAAGAAGTCTTGTCCACCAGTAGGTAATACTTGTAGACAGTTGAGTAAGGTATAGTTGTGGAAAACTTTACTGGTACTGTTTTGCCTTATTAAGAAATTTTGGTTTATGGCCTACAATCAGTACAATAATTTGGGTAATATGTTTGGTGTACAATTCTAGGAATAAAAGTATGTAAATGTAGATGAAAACATTGTGGTTACCTTACAGTTTTGGAGGTAAAATGTGTATGTTTTTACATATTCATTATGTTAACAGTTTTAATCATCCTGGTGACCAGTCATTAAACTAAAAACGAATGTTTGTGAAACTTTTATACATAAAGAGTTCAGATCAAAACTTAATATCCCGATTATAGTTCATTCGTTTTCTCCTGAGGGGTCTATAGTATGTATGTGCATTTATATTGTTGTTGTACTAGCAGTCCTGAAAGTATCTATTAAACGTTGTTTTAAACCTAAATAGCATATTAAAAGATTTCCTGTTGTTAATGTTATTTTTATGTTGCATGTTCTACTTTATATTACAGTTATATTACCTATTGTTTATTTTCAATGAGATTTGTCTTGTAGCAATAACCTGAGAGAAACGGAATTATTTTTACTTGTTATTCTGTACGTGAATCACATTTGTAGAAACAGTTATTATATTTAGTGTAAAGTCTTTGATTTGTTATTGTTTTATATTGTACATTGTCTTGCACTTTTGTTAACAGTTTGATAGCTCGACTTAAATGTACATGTCTGTTTCCTTCACATGAAATAAATTATGTATTAAGAATTAACTAAATATGACTTATTGCACTTGGAGATATAAACATACAAAGTATCAAACACATTTTAACTAAAGTGCACTTGGAGATATAAACATACAAAGTATCAAACACATTTTAACTAAAGTGCACTTGGAGATATAAACATACATACTATCAAACACATTTTAACTAAAGTGCACTTGGAGATATAAACATACATACTATCAAACACTTTAACTAAAGTGCACTTGGAGATATAAACATACATACTATCAAACACATTTTAACTAAAGTGCACTTGGAGATATTAACATACATACTATCAAACACATTTTAACTAACGTGCACTTGGAGATATAAACATACATACTATCAAACACATTTTAACTAACGTGCACTTGGAGATATTAACATACATACTATCAAACACATTTTAACTAAAGTGCACTTGGAGATATAAACATACATACTATCAAACACATTTTAACTAAAGTGCACTTGGAGATATAAACATAGATACTATCAAACACATTTTAACTAAAGTGCACTTGGAGATATAAACATACATACTATCAAACACATTTTAACTAACGTGCACTTGGAGATATAAACATACATACTATCAAACACTTTAACTAAAGTGCACTTGGAGATATAAACATACATACTATCAAACACATTTTAACTAACGTGCACTTGGAGATATAAACATACATACTATCAAACACTTTAACTAAAGTGCACTTGAGATATAAAACATACATACTATCAAACACTTTAACTAAAGTTTACTAGGAGATATAAACATACATACTATCAAACACTTTAACTAAAGTGCACTTGGAGATATAAACATACATACTATCAAACACATTTAACTAAAGTGCATTTGGAGATAAACATACATACTATCAAACACATTTTAACTAAAAGTGCCTTGGAGATATAAACATACATACTATAAAACACATTTTAACTAAAGTGCACTTGGAAATATAAACATACAAACTATCAAACACATTTTAACTAAAGTACATTTGGAGACATACATACTATCAAACACATTTTAACTAACGCGGCACTTGGAGATATTAACATACATACTATCAAACACATTTTAACTAACGTGCAACTTGAGATATTAACATACATACTATCAAACACATTTTAACTAAAGTACATTTTGGAGACATACATACTATCAAACACATTTTAACTAACGTGTAACTTGGAGATATTAACATACATACTATCAAACACATTTTAACTAAAGTACATTTGGAGACATACATACTATCAAACACATTTTAACTAATGTGCACTTGGAGATATTAACATACATACTATCAAACACATTTTAACTAAAGTACATTTGGAGACATACATACTATCAAACACATTTTAACTAAAGTGCACTTGGAGATATTAACATACATACTATCAAACACATTTTAACTAAAGTGCACTTGGAAATATAAACATACAAACTATCAAACACATTTTAACTAAAGTGCACTTGGAAATATAAACATACAAACTATCAAACACATTTTAACTAAAGTGCACTTGGAGATATAAACATACAAACTATCAAACACATTTTAACTAAAGTGCACTTGGAGATATAAACATACAAACTATCAAACACATTTTAACTAAAGTACATTTGGAGACATACATACTATCAAACACATTTTAACTAACGTGCACTTGGAGATATTAACATACATACTATCAAACACATTTTAACTAAAGTGCACTTGGAGATATAAACATACATACTACCAACACATTTTAACTAAAAGTTTTACTAGTAATAAATGACTACCTTAACTGATTTACATGCCATATATTTAGTACATAACTGAAGAATAGATAATTGGAAGTATACAGTGAACTGTGCAATGTGAGAAAGCTCGATTTAACCACCGTCTTTCTTTAAATAAAAATATAAAAACTTCACAAATATTCAATCTATTATTTCTAGCCATTGACAATAAATACAATACATATGAATGCAGTCTTGTTTTGCAATTGCTCTGTTGTTTTGTATGCAGGT